>NW_020679449.1:0-3505 GCF_002925995.2 Terrapene triunguis | reverse complement strand
CCCCCCCCAGCCCGTGCTCTGTCCATCGCCGCCTCAGCCTCTCTCCCTGCGGGGCGCGGGGCGGCTGGGGGCAGCCAGTCCGGCTCCAGAGGTTTTTAATTCCTTGTAATCTACAAGCTGGGCCTGGGCAATTATCTTATGCAAACCCCCCCCAACTCCCAGAAGAAATACAGGACCCGGCCCTGCCCCCCGCCCCGGCTGTTGGGTTGTGGGGTCCAGCCCTTCCTCCGGCCTCTCTCTGCTAGAGTCAAGAGCCCTTCAGTACCCGGTGGTTTTTCTCTGTGAAAGTACTTGTAAAAACCTAACCAAGCCCCCTCGGGCCTGTCTTTTGGCTCAGCTAAGCAGATTGAGCTCCTCAAGTCTCTTCCTGGAAGGCAAATTTTCCAGCCCTTGAATAATTGTGGTGGTTCTTCTCTGCACCCGCTCCCTGCCGGAATCGGGTCACGTTCATCACCCACATGCATGTTACATTACATCCTAGATGGCACCACTATTAACTAGTTCGCCTCTCTTGGTCTCCTGCACCAATGTCTGGAGCTGCCCCTTAAATTGTGCGAATTTAGCCAGTTCTGCTCAGGAGATTGCAGATCTTCGAAGCTCCCTCCTAGTTTTGCAGGACTTCTAACTCCAATTCCGGTGGAGTTCACACAATGGGGCTGTCACTTACCGTCCTAAGCTCATTTCAATAGAACCGTTATAGCACATCCTTCCTGGAGCTTACCTTTGATCTATGTACAGGACTGCAGCCAATGCAGGTGGCCCTTAACCCTCCCTGAAGTCACTGAGCTCTGTTTGGGCAGGTGGTTATAAGACTGATTAGAAGCTTGGAGCCTTTGATTGTATTTTTGTGAAAGGTTTGAGTTGTGATTCTGCATGCAAGGCAAGCAGCAAGAACCTATCCTTGTGAAGTTTCATGATATTTCTGCTTTATATCCACTGTACCAGCTAGCTTAATTGAGGAATAGGTCATTCAGGTGACTTGACTGAGGTCAGAATGAAAATGAGTTAGTGGCTCCTGTGGGATTAAACGCCACTATCCTCTAAACTCTGCATCCACTACAGTAACAGCAAAAGTTCATAGCCCACCAGTGGCTTTCTAACAACCCCGGAAGTGCATTGATGCAGGGCTTTGGATTGCATTTGTTATATAGACCAGTTCTGTATTTGCTAAATTCCTTAATATTTTGTGTACTTTGAGACTTTTGAATGTCACAGGAAGAGTAAGTGCCTTCCTTGCAAAAGAAACATGGAAAATTAGGAATTGCCGATTAAAAACCCTAGTAAGATTAAAAAAAAATAGCTACAAAAGTAATCCTGAGACACTTGCCATCATCAGGCTATGGCACCTGTAGAGGAAAAATGACACTATGAGAGGTTGACAATTTCTCTGGGGTTGGCCGTGCTGCCACAGTCACAACAGCCACATCATGCAGGAACAAGAGTGCAGAGAGTGGAAACTGTTGCCCCTCTGCCCTAGGAAGGAGTGTGTGGATGTTGGCTATCAGAAGCGGGTGAGTTAGGATCTCTAAACTGCTGCAGAGGGAAGGAGGGTAGTTGGGTTTTCCCCCCCCCCCAGTTGGTTACAGCAGGCTGGTTTTTTGGCAAGAAGGTGTTAGAAGCTTCCCCTTCTCCACTACATTTAGCTCTTCAGATCTTTGGAGAACTTGGAACTCTGGCAGCAGCTGATGGAGTTATCACACCCGCTCTGAGGCATTCTCTAATGTGGTTCTATGCGCTAGCGCTCAGACTCGTTTCTAGATCAGTATGTCCGAGGAAAAAGATACCAAGTGTATTACATCCATCCTTCAAGGCCCACCTCAGAAAGTTTGTCTGAATTGTTTGTTTTACCAGAAAACTCCCCTCTGACCACAGATGCAAAGTAATAAATATAGCCTTATAACAGGAACCTCACTACAACATTAACTCTTGAGACAGGGCCATCTCCCTACAATATGGCAATATCCATGTTTTATTTAGTCTGGAAAAGAGAAGACCGAGGGGGGGACATGATAGTTTTCAAGTACATAAAGGGTTGTTACAAGGAGGAGGGGAGAAAAATTGTTTCTTAACCTCTGAGGATAGGACAAGAAGCAATGGGCTTAAATTGTAGCAAGGGAGGTTTAGGTTGGACATTAGGAAAAACTTACTAACTGTCAGGGTGGGTAAGCACTGGAATAAACTGCCTACGGCGGTTGTGGAGTCTCCATCACTGGAGATTTTTAAGAGCAGGTTAGACAAAACACCTGTCAGGGATGGTCTAGATAATACTTAGCTCTGCCATGAGTGCAGGGGATTGGAAGAGACCTTGAGAGGTCTAGTCCAGTCTTATGATTCTATTTCATTGTCCCATTTCAAATAGTTTCCCAACACTCGCAAGGTGCAAAAATATTCCAAGGATAACAGGAGCACACTGACCCCTCCTAAAAGATAAGGTCAGGATGACAGTATTAGCTTGTTTGTATCAGGGTATAAAGGTGCATCTCAGAGGGAGTACCTTGGTCCAGGCAAGGGGGGGAATGGAAGGTCCCGTCCTTCACTGAGCTGCGTCCATTGTCATGGACATACATGTCTTAGTATCCTTGTAGAGTTTGCCAGGTGCTATTACCGTGCTTTGTCGACAAACCTGGCCTGGTGCCTTTGTACCTTAACGGATCTTGTGGTCATTGGGCGGTTTGCTCGAGGTCTGCTGTGCCAGCTGTCTGCGCAGAGCTGGGGCAGCATACAGGGAGAACACACATGCAGCCGAATGTCTAACCACAATGACAAAAGTCAGAAACTTCAGCAGAAGGTGAGAGGAACAAATCTTTATTCTGGAAATGAGAACAAGCTTGAGGCAAGAGCCTTTCTGAGAAGGAGTGGAAATAATAAAATGGTGTTTCATGAAAAACCCCCGAAAACAAATATTGGAACTGCCATCCCTTGTGGACATCAGTGGCTTCCTCTCAGACATAGAAGTTTTCAATTTCTCTCCCACTAGTCACTCTAGTCTCAAAAATCCCCATAGCTCATCTGGCTCCTACCAGCTGAGGGTTCCAGTCCCCAAACATTTATAATCTGTGCCCTGAGTGCTGCCAGTCTTCATATGGAGCCAATGTCTTGGACGAGGGCTCTTTCTCCTGCTGAGAGATCTCAGTCAGATTTCTCCTTCTCCTTCATGTGCAAGAAGACGATGCTGAACATGAAGAGGCCTATCATCATGGAGAAGGCGCTGGCATAATATGGATACGCTGAGGGGATAAAACGCTCATACTGTGTGTGCTGGAGGGGACGCACAGACACCTGGGAGAGAAGAGAACACAAGAACAGGGTCACAGGAGATGAGGTCATTCAGTCCTGCTACACAGAGGACTATCTCAGCTCTAGAGGTGTTATTTAACTTACACACCCATTCTGACTGTCATAACTATAAAGGGAAGGGTAACAGCCCTCCTGTGTACAATACTATAAAATCCCCCCTAGCCAGAGACACCAAAATCCTTTTACCTGTGAAGGGTAAAGAAGCTCA
>NW_020679448.1:0-7138 GCF_002925995.2 Terrapene triunguis | reverse complement strand
GCGCATGTTAAATGCGTGTAAGATGAGACTCACCTGTACCCATTTTTAAAAAAATATTTCCTCATGTCAGGTTTTCTAAATCTTTTATCAATTTTGTTGCTCTCCTCTATACTCTCTTCAGTTTGTCCATATCTCTCTTAAACTGGACACGCTAATCCAGCTGAGACCTTACCAGTGCCAAGTAGAACAGAACAATTACTTCCTGTGTCTTAGAAACAACACTTACGTTAATACACCCAGAATATTAGCCTTTTTTGCAACTACATCACATTGTTGGCTCATATGTAATTTGTGATCCACTATAACCCCCAAATCATTTTCTGAAGTACTACTGCCCAGCCAGTCATTCCCCGTTTTGTATTTGTGCATTTGATTTTTCCTTTATAAGTGTAGAACTTTGTACTTGTCTTTATTAAATTTCAACGTGTTGATCTCAGACCAATTTTCCGGTTGATCAAGGTCATTCTGAATTCTAATTCTGTCCGCTGGAGTGTTTGCAACCCACCCACCTCTAGCTTGGAATAAATCACAAACTTTATAAGCATACTCTTCACTGCATTATCCAAGTCATTAGAGAAAATGTTAACTAGTACTGGACCCAGGACAGATCCCTGTGGCACTCCACTAGATACATCCTCCTAGTTTGACAGCAAACCATTGATAACTACTCTGAATACCGTTTTTCAACCAATTTTGCACCCACCTTATAATAATTTAATCTAGACCACAGTTCCCTAGTTTGCCTATGAGAATGTCATGTAGGACTGTGTCAAAAGCCTTATTAAAATCAAGATATATCATGTCTACAGCTTCCCCCCTATCCACCAGGCCAGTAACCTTGTCAAAGAAGGAAATTAGATTGGTTTGGCATGATTTGTTCTTGACAAATCCATGTTGGCTATTACTTATCGCCTTATTGTACTCTAGGTGCTTACAAATTGATTATTTAATCATTTGTTCCAGTATCTTTCCAGGTATTGAAGTTAGGCTGGCTGGTCTGTCAATGCTGCTGCTTAACTCCACAGGGTTCCTTGAGCTGGGCCCCTCCTTAGGGGGATTTGAATATGCCCAATGGCTCTCCTAGGCTCCTTGGTCTTGGATCCTTCTTGACTGGGGGGAAAAATAAATAGTGGTATCTCCCAAATACCACTCGCTCAAGGCAGCAAAAGAAACAGCACTGAGAGGAAATTGTGCAGAGCTATGATGAAATCTTAAAAATATCAACATTGTTAGTTGTCATCACTAGGCATCTGAGTTAACACCTCACTGAGCTGAGTGGGACAATTCACATTTCTCAGAAGTATTGTTCTAGGCTCTCTACAGATTCATTTCTGCATCAGTTATGCTCAGTTCATATTTTTGAGACTTCCTTCACCATCATAGAACTTAGAGATTTAAAAACAATGAAACCTGAGATTCTGCAGAACAAAATAGTAGCTTCAGAGAAGTGTTGGGATGGAATATGGACACATGGTGGCTGTTTCCAACCCCTGGCAAATGGATAGGAAAGTCAGTCCTCCGCTGAGATCCCTCCAAAAAAAAAAAAAAGGGCAAGATTCATAATAACAGAAATTCAGTAAAGACCATTATCCTGCAATCTATCCTCTGTGATCAACACTAGAAAGCATCTACTAGATCTAGCTTAAACAGACAACTAAAGGAACAGAAGTGTAACAATAACACATTTTGTTTCACACACAATATGCACATATGTTTTCTGCTGTGCTTGGGGGGAAACAATGAAAGTGTGGATTAACTCCAACTCATCACTGTATTACGGAAGCAACAAACATGTCATGCCTACAGCTACTGCATTGGATTCAGGTTACAATTGAGATGAGCAAATGCAGCAAACTTGTTACTTTTTTTAGAATTCATGAACCAGATGAAAATGGATTTGGCATTGATGGCCTGAAGTGCATTATTTGAATTCCTGCTCCACCCCAATACTGAGATCTTTACATTTTTATCTGTAAATCAGCTGGGTCTTCAGAGCGTTATATAATGGGGTAAAAGAGCTGCCTGCCTGTGGATTACAGCAGTAAGTCTACTCATTTATAAATCATTTGAAAATCCTTGTTGGGGTTTGAACATGGCTTAGTGGTTTTAAAATCGTAAAGTCATACTAATATTACATAAGAGGGTGGGAGACATACAGCAGTTTTCACATTTTGCATTCATACAGTGGCTATCACAAACAATTTCATGTTAGAGTCCCATGTTGATGGACAAGAATTTATGCTGCTTGATCCATAATATGTGTGAGAGAGATGCTGTTATTGTAACTCCCTGTGCACTGAGAATATATTCCTACATTTCCATGTTAACAAGGGTTGAACAAATGTGCCTCATTTCAAATTACTTTGTAGACAAATTTTATCACATTTTAACTTAGAAAACAAATTGTAACAAAGACAGAATAACACAAAATAAAAAATGAAAGGACTGCAACAGATTGCCATATAACAAGGGCTTCTCCTCAAAGATCAGATCACAAATCTGCCATAAAGAGGTAACGTTGTAGCCATGTTGGTCCCATGGGTACAACAAAGCGAGAGAGACAAGGTGGGTGAGGTAATATCTTTTATTGGCCCAACTTCTGTTGGTGAGAGAGACAAACTTTCGAGCCACACAGAGCTCAGACCTGAAGAAGAGCTCTATGTGGCTCAAAACTTGTCTCTCTCACCAACAGATGTTGGTCCAATAAAAGATATTACCTCACCCACCTTGTCTCTATAAAATGGTTGAGTTCATTCACCAATTGTATATTTTTTATTTGCAAAGCTCTGTGTGTGTGTGTGTGTGTGTGTGTGTGTGTGTGTGTGTGTGTGTGTGTGTGTGTGTGTGTGTGTGTGTGTGTGTGTGTGTGTGTGTGTGTATAAAATCTGACTAAACAGCTATTACATATATCCTAACAACCTGCCTCCTGAGCAAAAGCACATAGATTAGATTATATATTGGATATTGTAGTAGGGAGAAGGAAAATGGGAAAGGGAAACATATGCAAAGAATTGGAAGAGCTAAGACCCAGGCCATAGGCAAACATGTGCAGGGCGAGAGATGGACCAGGCAGCCAGGAAGCATACAGAGGAGAAGGAAACCAGACAGTAGAGAAGCACATGATGGGGAGAATTGGAAGAGAAACAAACAGAACAGGAGGGAAGGAAGAATGAGTCAGGCTCTGGGTTCGAGACAGTCAGACTGGTGGTTGGAGCAGTGGTTCTGAACGGATATCAAGGGCTGAAGCCAGACGTAGAGTCGGGACCGGGCTGAGGACAGCGCTGAAACTGGGGTCCGGCTGTGTGTCAGAACCCGGGTCAGAGTTTGAGGATAAGCCAAAACAGGATCATAGTCGGAGTCTGGAAGCAGACTGAAGGTCAAAGCCAGATTGGAGTCGGTCCCAATGTCTGGGGGGTTTAGGAGGTGGATGAAGGGGTACAGCAGATCAGGAACAGGCCTGGAGCAAGAGCAGAATATGTCATGGACAAGGCTGTAGCAGTCTGGAACATGACTCAGGCAAGGCTGGGGCAAGAAAAAGGAGAGGATCCAAGGCAGACTGGATGCCTAGGGAGTCTGTAACACTGTGAGATAGCAGAAGCGTTCCTAGCCAAGTGGTGATGCTGCACAGACTATCTGGTGGTGAAGGTGAAATACCTGTCCCTGGGGGTCATCTGACCTGGGCCTGTCCAGGGATAAACTGCTGCAGCATGCCTACCAGATGAGACACAGCAGGCTCTGCTTGAGGGGTAAGTCATTGTAGCTGAGTGAGCAGCCTTGGTTCTGTTGTGGATCTACCTCACATTATCCCCACTCCCCTCATGGGGCCTCACAGGCTTCTCTGGGCCAGGTTTGTCGGTACGGGACTGGTGAACTCATGGAGCAGTTGGGGGCATGGATGTTGTTCATCGGCTCCTGTGAGTGCTCCTCCAGCCCATAAACTTCCCAGTCCATCAGGTATAGGAGCTTACCTCAGAGGATGCTGGAATCTAGGGTTTGACTCACAAGGTATTCTTCCTGACCATGCACTATGACCAGAGGAGAAGAAGCCTACGTTATCTCAGCAGGAATAGGGAGTGTTCTTTTTAGGCAGGGAGACAAGGAACATGGGGTGTACTCACATCATGGGGGGTAGCTGGAGGCAGAAAGTGACTGGATTAATTTGGTGGGTGACAAGGAAGAAGCTGAGATACCGGTAGTTGAGTTTGCGGGAGGGATGGGAGGTGTCCATGTGTTGCATGAAGAGCCATACCTCGTCCCTGATGGTGATGGGAGCATTAGCCTCACTGTGACAATCAGTGAACCACTTATATAGTCTGCCTTAGTGGCGTCCATTTGGGATCTTAGCTCCTCCTGGATATGATGGAGGTGTTCAGTCAGGTCAGAGGTGGCAGGGATGTAGAACTGAGGGTAGGGGTGGGTGGAACTGGGAGTGGGAACCATAGTTGGAGAAAAAGGGGTTTTGGTGGATGGACTTTTGCTCAGAATTGTTATAGGCAAACTCCACGAAGGGCAGGAGTTAGACCCAGTCATCCTGATGGAAATTAATAAAACACTGCAGGTATTGCTATAAACCTTCATTCAGCCACTCTGACTGTCCACCTGTCTGGGGATGATAGGCTGTGGAGAGGCATACGTCAATGTCTACGAGAGTAGAGAGCTCAGGCTAGAAGTGGAAAATGAACTGTAGTCCATACTCTGACATGATGTTGGAGGGTAACCCATGAAGCTTGAAAACATGGTTGAAGAAGAGATAGGCTGACAATTCTGTGCTGGGGATCTTGCAGCAGGGCACAAAATAGGACATCTTGAATGGGAGATCTACAACTATGAATATGGTGCTGTGGTTCTGGCAATTAGGGAGTTCTACAATAAAATCCACTGATATGGAATCCCAGGGTCTGGAAGGGGTAGGTATGGGGACCAAGGCACCCAGGGACTTAGTGTGGGAGACCTTTGTATTGCCACATGAGTTGATGTATGACCTCATGGAGGCATGCAGTCTGGGCCAGGGTGGTGGGTTCTGATGATCCTTCCTTGCCATCAAGGTACTCCCCTTGCAGGAGAGTGCATCAGGCTTGCCATTGCCGCCTCTGGGCTGATAAAGTAGCCTGAACTCAAAGCAGGAGAAAAAAGAGACCATCAGATCTGGTGCTGGTTGAGAGCCTTCACAGATCACAAGTGTTCTACGTTTTTATGATCAGTGAATATCTGGACAGGGAAAGGTATGCACTCCAAGTGGTGATGCCTTGATGCCAAAGGCACCCTTGATGGTTAGCAGCTCTGTGTCATAGATTTCATTGTTCCATTCCATGGGGTTTAGCTTTCTGGAGTAGAATGTGCCTGGGTGGAGAATGCTCGGTGACCCCTGTGGTTGTGACAGTACTGCTCTGATGACATAATAGGAAGCATCTTCCTTGACAATAAAGGGCATGGATGGGTCCAGATGCTTCAATATAGGTGCAGAAGTGAAAGCTTTATTTATTTGCTTGAAAGCTTGTTGGGCTTCCAACAATCAGATAAAGGCAGAATTCTTTCAGAGGAGTTGGGTAATTTGAGCACGACTTGGGAGAATTCCTTGATGAACCTCTAGTAGAAATTTTTTGCATTTGGATAGCTGCAGCAGCAGTGCTAATTTAAAGGTACAACAGCAAATACAGGCTTTGCCCGAGCCAACCACTTGCCCATCTTGACCCAGAGCAGGTGGAGACTACTGACGGCAGTATGCTGAGCTCCGGGCTTGTTTCCTACAAGACCACACCTCTCCAAATTGAGATCTGGGACTACCACGAGATTATGCAGGTTGACTTGATCCTTTTGCCGTACTTTCATGTCATATTGCGACTCTCCTAGCTCTCCCTCCACAACCTGAGCACTTCCTGGGGAGTGCAGGGGGTATGGTTTGACTCTGGGTTTTGCCAGCTCTGGTGCCTAGGAAGATCCAGCCTGGGGAACACAGAACTGGTCCCTGGGAAAGCATCCTTCTGCTTGGTTCTACATCAGCATCAGGAGATATTGGTTCCTTAATTCCAGCCACGAATGGCAATCTTGCAGACATGTTCGATAAAAAGAATGCTGATGTCTTACCCCCACATTGACTCTACAACTGCCCTATAGACCCTCAGCCAGGGGAAAAGATCCTTTTTGGGCATATTTACTCTTTATCAGAACTAAGCTCAAGACTCTATGAGATTACCTGGATGAGAATCTGACTAAAAACTTTGGCCCTCCAAATCTCATCAGTGCCCTGGCCACATTCCAATATTTCATGAATGATATCTTCAAAGATATCCTAGACCAGTTCATTCTGATCCACTTAGATGACATTCTCATCTCAGAAAACTCTGCACAACCAGCACATCTAACAAGTGCTGGAATGCTGCTGGAAAAATGTGAGTTCAACCACTCCACCACTGATTTTCTGGGTTATGTCATGTCACTCGATGGGATGAGTATGAACCCACAGAAGGTTTCCACCATTGTGGACTGGGCTACGCCAAATACCAGCCAGAACATCCAGTGGTTCCCACTCCTCTCAAGTGCAGTGTTTGGCTGCAACTGAGGACTGAGCCCCTAAATGTAAATGATCTATTATAATTTATATTTTAAATTAATAGTTTTGGTACTGGTAGCACTGGAGCATGACGTACACATAACCCCCCCCCCCCCCATCAGAAGGATGAGAAGGGGATGGAGAGAAATGAGTAGCGGAGTGAGGGAACTGAGACAAATGGTCCAGAGAAAGGAGGATCCCAGAGTAACTTGGCCTAAAATAAAAAAAACAGCTTTCAAACACATGTAGCATCTCTGTGGCTTTAGTTTCCTACACAAGAAGTAGTGTAGAAAAACATCATGTTGCGGAACTATGATTAGTCTAGCAGTTCTACATTACTGAAAAAATTGCTAAGGCAAAGTGTAACACCGACAGACCCTGGTCATCGGTGGGCAAGACTGAACCTGAGACCTCTGGAGCTTAATGCATGAGCCTCTACTGCATAAGCTAAAAGCCTCATGCCCAGGGCCGGCTCTAGAATTTTTGCCGCCCAAGGCAAAAACAATTTTGGCCGCCCCGCCCCGCCCCAACTCCGCCCCTTCCCCCAGGCTCTCAAGCCTGGGAGGGAGGGGGAGCAGCGGCGCGCGA
>NW_020679447.1:0-5070 GCF_002925995.2 Terrapene triunguis | reverse complement strand
CCCCCCCCCCCCCCGCTCAACACTATGGGGTTGGGCTACTTGGGTCAGAAAGCAGTGCACTCTCGACAGGCCATCCGCATTGCCATGTCGGGTCCCAGACCTATGTCGTACTGTGAAGTGGAAGGGTTGAAGCGACAGGAACCATCTTGTTACTCTCGCGTTTTTGTCCTTGTTTTGGTGCATCCCCTGCAAAGGGGCATGGTCCGTGACCAGGGTAAATCTCCGTCCAAGTAGATAGTAGCGGAGGCTCTCTATGGCCCATTTCACAGCCAGGCATTCCTTCTCCACCACGGCGTATTTCCGTTCCCTAGGTAGGAGCTTCCTACTGAGGAAGAGGACGGGGTGTTCATCATCTCCGACCATTTGGGAAAGCACCGCTCCCAGCCCTACTTCAGAGGCGTCGGTTTGTAGGATAAACTCCTTCCCCCAGTCTGGGGCTACTAGTATGGGGTCTGTGCAGAGGGCCGTCCTCAGATCCGCAAAAGCGCCCTCGGCCGCAGCAGACCATTTTACTATGTCCGGGCCCCGAGCTTTTGTTAGGTCCGTTAATGGGCATGCCCTGGTGGCGAAGTGGGGAATGAACCGCCTATAGTACCCCACTAGTCCCAGGAATGCTCTGACCTGTTTCTTCCGGAGTGGTCGGGGCCACTTCTGTATAGCTTCTAACTTGTTGAGCTGGGGCTTCACCACGCCCCTCCCCACTATATACCCAAGGTACTTAGCCTCAGCTAACCCGATCGAACATTTGGAGGGATTGGCAGTCAGCCCTGCCTTCCTCAGGGTGTCCAGGACCGCTTCCACCTTCTCCACATGAGTCTCCCAGTCGGGGCTATATATGATGACATCATCGAGATAGGCTGCCGTGTACTTTCCATGGGGTCGCAACAGTTTGTCCATTAGCCGTTGGAAAGTAGCGGGGGCCCCATGCAACCCAAAGGGGAGAACAGTGTACTGATATAGACCTTCTGGCGTTGCAAAGGCTGTCTTCTCCTTGTCGGCCTTGGCCGGGGGATCTGCCAATAGCCCTTGGTAATGTCAAGGGTAGACATAAACCGTGCCTTTCCCAATCTGTCAATCAGCTCATCTATCCTGGGTATAGGGTAGGCATCAAATTGGGACACCTCATTGAGTTTGCAGAAGTCATTGCAGAACCTCATACTGCCGTCCGGCTTAGGCACTAAAACCACGGGACTGGACCATTGGCTATGAGATTCTTCAATGACTCCTAAGGCCAGCATTTTCCTGACCTCTGTCCTAATCTCTTCTCTCTTGGCCTCTGGGATCCGGTATGGCTTAATGTTCACCTTCACTCCAGGCTCCGTGAGGATGTGATGGTGAACCTCCGTAGTCCTGCCCGGCTTTTCGGAGAACACATCCTGGTTGCGTTTGATCAGGCTGATCACTTCTGATCGCTGTTCTGGAGTCAACTCCGGGGATATCCCCACCAGGTCGGGCTGGTTGCTTTTAGGGAATGGCGCCCCCAGCGCAGCCACCGGAGCTTCTCTATCGTGCCAAGGTTTCAGCAGATTTATATGGTAGATCTGCTCCAGCTTCCGGCGGCCCGGCTGTCGGACCTTATAGTCGACTTCTCCTATCGCTTCTATTACCTCGTACGGCCCCTGCCACCTGGCCAGGAGCTTGCTCTTGGCCGTGGGTATGAGCACCATCACCCGGTCCCCCACCTGGAACTTCCGGGTCGTTGCTCGGCGATCGTAGTTTGTCCGTTGTGCCCCTTGGGCCTTCTCCATGTGTTCGCGCACAAGGGGGGTGACTTGGGCTATTCTGTCTTTCATCTGCAACACATGTTCAACCACTTTTCTCCCAGGGTTTGGCTGTTCTTCCCAGTCTTCTTTAACCAGGTCCAGTATGCCCCTGGGGTGGCGACCGTATAACAGCTCGAAGAGGGAGAAACCAGTGGAAGCCTGAGGTACCTCCCGTATGGCAAACAGCAAGTAAGGCAGCAGGGCGTCCCAGTCTTTCCCGTCACGACTAATCACTTTCCGTAACAGGTTCTTCAATGTCCTATTAAAGCGTTCGACCAGGCCATCGGTCTGGGGATGGTAGACCGATGTTCTAAGGGTCCGTATGTGGAGCATTGTACACAGGTCCTTCATCAGCTTAGACACAAAGGGGGTCCCTTGGTCCGTCAGGATCTCCTTAGGTATTCCTACTCTGGAAAATATCTGGACTAATTCTTTGGCTATGGTCTTGGACGTGGTATTCTGTAGGGGTACGGCCTCGGGGTATCGGGTGGCATAATCTAGTACTACTAGAATGTATTGATGGCCCCGGGCTGACTTTTCCAATGGCCCTACTATGTCCATAGCTATACGCTCAAATGGGACCTCGATAATCGGCAGAGGTACCAGAGGGGCCCTTAAGTGGGGTCGGGGCCCATGTATCTGGCATTCTGGACAGGACGTGCAATATCGCCGGACCGCTGCATAAACACCAGGCCAAAAAAACCTCTGTAGAATCCGATCCAGGGTCTTATCTACCCCGAGATGGCCCCCGAACAGATGGCTGTGGGCCAGCTCCATTACGGCTCTTTGATGCTTCCGTGGGACCAAGAGTTGTTGTATAACTTGCTCTTGGACCCGGACTATTCTGTATAGTAGGTCATTCTTAATCATATAATATGGCCCCGCGCCCTTAACTCTCCCCTCCACGGGTACTCCATTTACCTCGACTACTTCTTTGAGAATATTGTGGTATATGGGATCATTGGCCTGATCCTGACCAAAATTCCCGCGTGCGGTCCCCATTTGTCTAAACTCGGGGGGGTCTACCTCCGTCTCCCCCTCGGGGAAAGCCCCTGGGGAACCAGGTCCGGCGATAGGGTTGTTGATCGCCGACCCAGTCCCACTGTCAGTCGAGCCCCTTCTTTCCCCTACAAGCGTAGACTTCTGGCACTGGGTCAGGACCCTCGTCCCCCTCCTTTTACCCGCCCTCCGTTCCCTCCTAGTCTTCCTGGACTTCCCCGGCGGGGAGAACAAATCCTGGCTAAATTCATGGAAGGCCGGGGGAGGGTTAATGATCTGGGCCACGCCCTGGGTCCCAGGATCATTATTTTCTTCTACCTCCTCCCCAGGGAGTAGGGTATCAAACCCTGGGAAGTCTCGTCCGATAAGGACAGGGTAGGGGAGTTTTGGAACTACTCCCACCGTCACCCTAGTGGGCCTTCCGAGAACTTCTATTTTTACGGGGATGGTTGGATAATAGTTGACATCCCCATGCACACAGGATATTCCCGAGCGTTTGGCCCGGGATAGTTGGTCTTGCCCGACCAGCTTCCCTGAGACTAACGTGATTGCACTTCCCGAGTCTACTAAGGCTGTGGTCTTTATACCATTCATCTTAACTGGCCTAGTGTATCTATGAGGGACCATCGCAACCCTGACTAGACTTATTAGATCACATAGTCCCCCTATATCTCCCAGTTCGCATTGCATAGGCTCTCCTAGATTCGGGCATTGGGCAGCGATATGCCCCATTTCACCACAGGCATAACATCGGTACCCCGCTCGGGGCAGCCCCCTATTTTTCGGGCTGCTGGGCTTTATCTCTCGAGTCTTTCTCCCCCAGTCCTCAAGTCTCTCCGGGACCGCGGGCTGCTCTTCTGCCTCCTTCCTCCCCTCCATTGTCGGGCCTGGTGCTAGGGCAAACCGGGGCCTCGGTACAGAGACTGGTCTCCGATTCTGGCGCCTTCCTTCCCCGGGGGTCCGAGAAAGTTCTTGGGCTGCTAAGTGTCTCTCTACGAGGGCAACTAGCTAATCATACGAGGAGGGATCATTTTGGCGGACCCACCCTCGTACGCCCGGCGGCAACCCCCTCATGTACCTGTCCAACACCAGGATTTCCACCACCTTCTCTGGCCCATGGGTCTCAGGGCGGAGCCACTTCCGGGCGAGGTGGATCAAGTCAAATAGCTGGGACCTCGGCGCTTTGTCGTCCCGGTATTTCCACTCGTGGAAGCGCTGGGCCCTTATGGCCGGCGTCACCCCAGACCTCGCCAGGATTTCCGCCTTCAGCTGGGGGTAATCCATAGCTGCTTCTGTGGTCATATCGAAATAGGCCTTCTGAGCCTCCCCACATAGAAATGGAGCCAGGAGGCCTGCCCACTGACCTTGGGGCCAAGCCTCCCGCAGTGCCGTCCTCTCGAATGCAAGGAGATATGCCTCTATATCGTCATCCGTTGTCATCTTCTGTAAATAGTTGCTTGCGCGTAGCGGCCGGGTCCCCTGGGGCCCATGCGTCAGCGCGGTCAGGGCTTTCAACTGGTTCATTACATCATTCAGGGTGGCTCGATCTTGGGCCGCCTGGTTCATCAGCAATTGGTTTGTCTCCTGTTGGACACGTACTGACTCTTGCTGGGCTGTCATCTGTACTCTGGTAGCCTCTTGTTGGGCCGCAGTGGCCTGAATCAACGCCTTCACTACGTCCTCCATTTGTGTGTGTGTGTGTGTGTGTGTGTGTGTGTGTGTGTGTGTGTGTGTGCGCGATTTACCTTGCCCTGAGATGGCTTGCCACAACACCTCACAACATCCCACTTCTAACACCACGTGTGGCAAAGTACCTTCTTCTCCTCAGCAGGCTCAGTCCTTTTTAGCCTTGGAGACACAGGCTTGGGCAAGGCAAGTCCTTGCAGGTAGCACAGGGTTTGGCTATTCCTTTTCTCAGTCAGCCCCTTGTGCTTGTTTATCTTCCCTTCTGGGGACAGAGTGCAGCCTTCCTTGCAGGAAAGGTTCAGAGCCTTGCTGCTCCTAACTTCCTGGCAGCTTCCCTGGTTCTCTCACTCTCTCTTCCCCCCCCCCCCTTCCACGCCGGGGAGGGTTTAAAAAGGTCCCAAGCAGTTGGAGCCAGCTGAACCTAATTAGTTCCCTAGTAACCCCTTGCCCAGCTGAACCTTATTTCCCCATGGTTCTCTCTCCTCAGTGGCTTGGGAGAGGCCTTTTTAACCCCCTGGGACTGATTACTACCCCCTTTGTAGCTGTTTGCCCTGGGTTTGCCACATAAGTTTCTGCCATTTTTCATCATTGGACTAATACTTTCTACCACGAAAAATGCGAG
>NW_020679446.1:0-1382 GCF_002925995.2 Terrapene triunguis | reverse complement strand
GATATTTAAGAGTAGGTTAGATAAATGTCTATCGGGGATGGTCTAGACAGTATTTGGTCCTGCCATGCGGGCAGGGGACTGGACTCGATGACCTCTCGAGGTCCCTTCCAGTCCTAGAATCTATGAATCTATGAACTGGGATTCCCACAGCCAGAAGAGAAGAATGAGGGGGGATTTGATAGCTGCTTTCAACTACTTGAGGGGGGGTTCCAAAGAGGATGGAACTCGGCTGTTCTCAGTGGTGGCAGATGACAGAACAAGGAGCAATGGTCTCAAGTTGCAGTGGGGGAGGTCTAGGTTGGATATTAGGAAACACTATTTCACTAGGAGGGTGGTGAAGCACTGGAATGCTTTACCTAGGGAGGTGGTGGAATCTCCTTCCTTGGAGGTTTTTAAGGCCCGGCTTGACAAAGCCCTGGCTGGGATGATTTAGTTGGGAATTGGTCCTGCTTTGAGCAGGGGGTTGGACTAGATGACCTCCTGAGGTCCCTTCCAACCCTGATATTTTATGATTCTATGATTCTAACTCCCCACTTAACGTCCTCTCGCTTAACGTTGTTTTGATCTTACGTCCCTGCTCAATTACAGAACATGCTCCATTTAAAGTTGTGCACTGCTTCGCTATAACGTCGTTTGGCTGCCTGCTTTGTCCACAGCTGGCAGCCCCCAATCAGCTCCCCTATGCCCCCCTTGCCCCACTGCGCCTCCTGCCCGCTGGCAGACCCCCGGATCAGCACCTTCCCCCTCCTTCTCTGCCTCCTGCCCGCGGCAATCAGCTGGCTTGCAGCGGTCAAGAGACAGTGGAGGGAGGGGGAGCCTGCACGCCGTGTCCTCACTCCCCCCCCCGCCTTCTGAACGCTGCAAGCCAGCTGATTGCTGCGGGCAGGAGGCAGGGGAGGGAGGGGGGAGGAGCGTGGATGCGGCGTACGGAGTAAAGGGGAGGGGGAAGAAGAGGGGGGTTAAGGGTGGGGGCTTGGGGGATGGGGTGGCGTGGGCAGGCCGAGGGTTGAGCCCCCCAGCCCCTGGTGCTTGCAGAGTAGGGGAAGCTGCTGCTGCGCAACGTGCTTCTCCTAGCCTAAAGCACCTTCAGCCTCCTTGCCTGCCTCATTGTCTCCAGTGCCAGTGGGCAGTGCTTGTGTGGGGTAAGGCGTGGACACCTCCCAACTATAGTACTGTACTGTATGGCAAAAAAAAATTTCCCTGGAACCTAACCCCCCATTTACATTCTTTCTTATGGGGAAATTGGATTCATAGATTCATAGATTCTAGGACTGGAAGGGACCTCGAGAGGTCATCGAGTCCAGTCCCCTGCCCGCATGGCAGGACCAAATACTATCTAGACCATCCCCGATAGACATTTATCTAACCTACTCTTAAATATC
>NW_020679445.1:0-1369 GCF_002925995.2 Terrapene triunguis | reverse complement strand
GCTGAACAGGTGCAGTTCTACCGTGGCCCCCCAGCCCTGGCCGAGCAGTATACCAAGATGGGCATCTCTCACACCTGGCAAACCTCCCCGGGAATGCTCTGTCTTCCAAGGCACGTGCATCTGGCACGAATCTCACATTTCCGTGTATTCTCATGAAACGCCAACACCCACCAGGTCTTCGGGTTCCTTAAGGCCAGATTCCTGGGAGTGCAGACACCCCTCGGATCAGCCCAGATCTGCTGAACACCTGAGCACCAGGGAAGATGGCTGAAGCCGGGAGGGGGCTGAGCACGTCTGAAAAAATCAGACTCAAGGGCTAGTCTCTTGGGCAGGGCAGGCGTGATCGTCCATGCTGTGACTAATGAGGAGACAGGACTCTGGCCAAACACAGGGAAGCTGGACCTCTCAACCATTCCCAGCCGCCACCCCCCAATTTACACCCCAGAGGAGCTTGTAACAGGTAGCGCCATGTTACAACAGGGTCGGTTTCCTGGAGCAACGCAGGCAAAGATCTCAGGGGTAGGCTTCCAGAAGAGAACTGAAACCACAACTTGTAGCAGTGACTTGTGTGTGCCCAACCTGAGACCCTGTAAAGGGACCTGGTTAGAGCCCGGGAGAGTCACAACCCTCTCTGGTGTCTCAGCATTGGCCCCACAACACAATGATCACGCCTGCCTAGCTTGGCCCAGAGGCCTACGAAGAAATCATTAAAAATCACAACGGCTTCTTAAGAAGTTTTGCTGTTCTCCACAGACAGCGTTCACGCCTGGATCGGCCAAGGGCAGAGCATGGAGGCTCCCACTGCGAGAGAAAACAGGTCCGTCGCTATTTTAAAAAACAGGCCCGTCGCTGCAAACGATTGGGTCTGAAACACTGACAAGACTTCGGACTCCCGCAGCCTCGTGGGGGTTAGATAAGAGGTGAGCGGGGGTGTGTGCAGCCCCCATTGCAGGAGTGCTGGGGGGAGGGGCACGGGGGGCACAGATAAGAGGTGAGCGGGGGGGGGTGCAGCCCCCATTGCAGGGATGCTGGGGGGAGGGGCGCCGGGGGCACAGATAATGGGTGAGCCGGGGGGGTTGTCCAGCCCCGGAGCCCAGGTCCCCTCTATGGGGCCCGGCACCTACCGCCGCTCCGGGCTCCGCGCTCAGGAGTTAGCGCCTGGGGTCTGCACGGGCCGCCCGCGGGCACCTGTGACGTTATTGACATAAACTGGGACCATATAGATCATTGTTGCAACCAAGGTCCTGTAGTGGCACCCAAATCTTGTATAAAGGGGGTCAAATGGGGTGTCTAAGACAAGGTTATGGTTTACTGGTTATGACTATGCTGTCTATATGTGTGTATCAGTTTTGTAGTTGAAGTTACGAAT
>NW_020679444.1:0-3962 GCF_002925995.2 Terrapene triunguis | reverse complement strand
AGCAAACAGGAAATGAAATTCAAACGTTCGCGGGGCTTTTCCTGTCTACCTGGCCAGTGCATCTGAGTTGAGAGTGCTGTCCAGAGCGGTCACAATGAAGCACTGTGGGATAGCTCCCGGAGGCCAATAACGTCGAATTCCGTCCACACTAACCCAATTCCGACCCCCTAAGGCCGATTTTATCACTAATCCCCTCATCGGAGGTGGTGTAAAGAAACCGGTTTAAAGGGCCCTTTAAGTCGAAAGAAAGGGCTTCGTCATGTGAACGTGTCAAGGCTTAATTCGATTTAACGCGGCTAAAGTCGACCTAAACTCGTAGTGTAGACCAGGCCTATGTAACTATTCTAAAGGAAGGGAAACAACTGGGATGTTACTAACTAACTATTTCTATAT
Organism: Terrapene triunguis; assembly: GCF_002925995.2. Taxonomy (NCBI): domain Eukaryota; kingdom Metazoa; phylum Chordata; order Testudines; family Emydidae; genus Terrapene; species Terrapene triunguis. Next base: position 3,569 of record NW_020679444.1, on the reverse strand, counting down.
TATTGTGATTGTTTCCTTCAGAGACCAGGGAAGAGTGTTAGCACTGCCCTGAGTCCCATCTTCAGCCAAGGACGGTTGAGAAGGAACTGAGGGTGGCGCGGGATGCGTGTGCTCAGGCAGACTCTAACAAGACCAAGACAGCAGCTGAGCGCGTGTGTCCCGACCAGGCACTGCTACCAAAGATCTCCAATCAACGGCACTGGGACGCACCATCACCTGGAGTGGAGCACCCACAGGGACAGCACTCGACGAAGAACCATATTTGTGTACTTTAAGAGAGACCTATCACCACTCAAGGCTCTGCTCACTAAATCAGGAGAAAATTAGAACATGGAAAGGGATTTCTTACTTTCACCCCTATAATCTCATGGTGGTGCAGCTGTGTGGTGAATGGAGTTCTTATGTGCCTCTGTTCTGGACATAGACTGCCTGAAGTATTCCTTACTTTCTAATGTGGAGCCAGGATATGGAGTGGGGGGAGGAGCGTAAAGAAACATCTTCCAACTTTCAGATGCTGAGTCTGTTTCAGATGCCGAGTCTGTTTCAGATGCTGGCAAAGTGAGAGGGTCCAGGAACAGAAACCAGACAGGCAGAATTCCCATTACACTGCTGCTGGAGTCTGGCTTCACAGGAATAAGAGACTCCTCTGCATGTCCAGACATACTGCAAGGTGGAGGAAGGGCAGTGAACCTGATACAGAGCACTGTGATATAATCCCTGTATAGGAGAAAAGACCCAGCAAATACTCTCTGAGGATGCAATGGGGAAAAGGTATAAATGCTGAGATTTACAATGCTTGCTCATTAATTATATAAGTTACTTTCTTCTGAAGGAGAAACTTACTTTTGATTGTTTTTTGTTGTTATTTTTGGATCCTGAGCTTCTGGAGTCTTCAAGACTCTCCCCGGGTGGGCTGCAAGAGGTTCTCATCTCCTTGGAAACATCTATGTTCCGGATTTATCCTTCCCATGGCAGAATTAGGTCATTGGGCGGGGGCAAGGCCCTGCTATGCCAGTCACACTGAAAGCCCCGTGCCCTGGTTGAGTGAGGGATGATGGCTTGTGGCAGCAGGATTTAGTTGGCCCTTTCAGACTCCGAAAAAAACTACCTATAACACCTCTTGCATTTGGCTTTATGTTTGCAGGACTTCTCTGATGCTGTTGCCGGGGGCAGAAGGAGCCAGCTAGAGCAATGCTGCGTGGGAGGAGCCAGTGGATTAACAAATGTTGTGACAATTGGGCCTATAAATTTACTCTACATGTGAGTTTAACTGTAAAAAGGGAGTCTCACAATAACATATAACAAAAAATTTGGATGAGAACAGGTGCAAGAAAACCAGACAGATAAACTGGATTAATCTAAACCAAAAGGCCACATTGATATAATCTAAGGACTGTTGTAATTATGCTTGTTAAAAACAGAAGATGTGGAACCAGAAATTAATGAACCAAAATCGGTGTGTCGGAGATTAGGCCAAGTTGGTGGACAAAATAATGAGAGGATAGGCTACTCCCTTTTTGCGTCCTTTTCTACGACAAGTTTTCAAAAGAATAAAAAGAACAAAGGGGAAGAACAGATGGAGGATACTGAAGCAAGCTTCAACATCATTGCTGCCACCTGTAACATTTCCTGGGACCCCCAGCCTTCATTATTCTGATCCTGAGAAATATCCTGACCCGACTGGGCCAGAGAGAGGGAGCCAGATGACACTGCCAACCCTATCAGCTCCAGCGGAATCCCAAACACCACTTAGAATTAAAGGACTTTAACAACTGCAGCAAGAAAGCAGCTCCAGCTCATCTCAACTAACTTCTTTTCCCAAAATGACAATTATTACCATCTTTAATACCATCTAAGAGACTGTCAAACAAAGGGGTTTTTCCTTCTAAAACCTTCTCCAGCTAAAGGGAAAGGGAACCTAGGATGCTGATAAAATGAAAGCCTTATTTAATACTTTACATTTCAAATGTTTTGACTGCTTTTCCTCCTTTTCTGTACCTTTAATAAAAGGTTAAAAAGATTTTTAATGTTGCATTTGCCATGGTACTAAGCATGCTGTCTCCGTATACAAAATCCTGGACTTTGTTTGACACTGTTTAATGTTGGACAATGACTGGATTATAATAACACCTTTGGCTATATTTTCCATCTAAATTAATAGAACATGCCTCAGTATTCTGGTAATTCCACAGCAAGAGAGGGAGAGTGGAGCTAGAAGTTTAAATGGAGTTACTACTGCACAAAAATGAATAAAAATTAAAGTTATAATACAATAATACCTAGGTCTTACAAAGTGCTCTTCAGCCATAGATCCTTTACAAAGGAGTTAAGTATCATTATCCCCATTTTACAGAAGGGAACACTGAGATACAGAGTGGAAATGACTTACCAATGGTGACCCTCTTGGTCGGTGGCAGAGCCACTTTATAAAATAAAAGTGATTGGGAGAAAATAAACTGCCAACTTGTTCTGTCATCGGAAGCACAATTTCTGGTAACCTGAGGTGAAGGCTTAGTCCTGAAGCCTCCAGCAACACTAGACTGACTGCCTCTGAATTCCACGTGACAATATTACCCATTTGTTATCACTTAGTAGAGAAGCTGTGCAGATGAATGGGTTTCAGTACTTAATTAAAAACATGTTCAAAACCTACATAATTTGAACCTACTACTTAAAATGTTAAGGCAAATATATGTCACCACATATTTTTTTGCACTGAATTAAATTTATAACAGTTCATAGACTCATAGACTTTAAGGTCAGAAGGGACCATTATGGTCATCTAGTCTGACCTCCCGCATGATGCAGGCCACAAAAGCTGACCCACCCACTTTCCCTTAACTCAGCTGTTGAAGTCTCCAGATCGTGATTTAAAGACTTCAAGTCGCAGAGAATCCTCCAGCTTGCGACCCCTGCCCTATGCTGCGGAGGAAGGCGAAAAACCTCCAGGGCCTCTGCCAATCTACCCTGGAGGAAAATTCCTTCCCGACCCCAAATATGGCGATCAGTAGAACCCCGAGCATACAGGCAAGATTCTCCAGCCGGACCCACATTTTACCAGCGATGGCACGTTATTGCCTAATTGACTACAATCACGTTATCCCATCAAACCATTCCCTCCATAAACTTATCTAGCCTAATCTTGAAGCCAGAGAGGTCTTTCGCCCCCACCGTTTCCCTCGGAAGGTTGTTCCAAAATTTCACCCCTCTGACGGTTAGAAACCTTCATCTAATTTCAAGCCTAAACTTCCCCACGGCCAGTTTATATCCATTCGTTCTCGTGTCCACATTAGTACTGAGCTGAAATAATTCCTCTCCCTCCCTGGTATTTATCCCTTTGATATATTTAAAGAGAGCAATCATATCCTGTTAAATCATGTTAAATAAGACATGAACATAATACACACATATGGCCAGGATTCTGTGAACAGCTGCATTCCTTGAACTCCCACTGAAGTCAATGGAAATTAAGGGTACTCAACTTCTTATGAGATGAGGCTCATAAAGATAATTGCAAATAAGCAAACATTTTTCATAAAAACAATAGCAAAGTATATTCCCGCTTTGGT
>NW_020679443.1:0-4912 GCF_002925995.2 Terrapene triunguis | reverse complement strand
CCATTTTAAATGGCCAACCCAATGGCCGCTTGGTATGGGAAATGAGGGCGCTGCTGTTTGAAACCATTCCCACTTGTTATGAAGGTTAAAGAAGCCAAAAGACTGTGGCTTACCATGGCTGCCTACAAGCCGAATTCTGTTGCCTGGCACTGCGTGAGTGATCTCTCACACGAAACCGGCAGGTCCTCAATATAAGAGGCAAAATGCGACCTTGTAATGAAAGCACATGTGCTGTGTAATGTGAACAGCACACTGACAGAGCACAGCAGAATGTGTGGAGGCAATGTCAGAGTGCAGGAAAGCACAATATTAACACTAGGAGAGCTGGCGGGCTGAGTGGCGGGCTGAAGAGAGTTAGTGGTGGGCTGAAGAGGATAGGTGGTGTCAGCTTGCTGACAGAAGGCAAGAGTCGATGCTCCAGCTGCTGGAGCATGAAACTGATATGCTCCAGTGTATGGTTGAGCTGGAGGAAAGGCAGCAGGAGCACAGACCGCCGCTACAGCCCCTGTGTAACCAACAGCCCCAACCAACTCCCCAAGTTCCATAGCCTCCTCACCCAGATGCCCAAAAACGCGGTGAGGGGGCCTCTGGGTGATTGTGTTGGCTACTTGGATCACAGCAGCCCCCACAATAGATTTGCCCACTCCAAATTGATGCCCGACTGACCGGTAGCTGTCTGGCGTTGCAAGTTTCCACAGGGTTATCGCCACTCGCTTCGCAACTGTGAGGGCTGCTCTCATCTTGGTATTCTGGTGCTTCAGGGCAGGGGAAAGCAAGTCACAAAGTTCCATGAAAGTGCCCTTACACATGCGAAAGTTTCGCAGCCACTGGGAATCGTCCCAGACCTGCAACACTATGCGGTCCCACCAGCCTGTGCTTGTTTCCCGGGCCCAGAATCAGTGTTCCACGGCATGAACCTGCCCCATTAATACCATGATGTGCACATTGCCGGGGCCCGTACTTTGTGAGAAGTCTATGTCCATGTCTATTTCCTCATCATTCTCGTCACCGCGCTGCCGTCACCTCCTCGCCTGGTTTTGCTTTGGCAGGTTCTGGTTCTGCATATACTCTAGGATAATGCGTGTTTTGCTTATAGTGCTCATAATTGCCGCGGTGATCTGAGCGGGCTCCATGATCCCAGTGCTATGGCGTCTGGGCTGAAAAAAGGCATGAAATGATTGTCTGCCGTTGCTTTCACGGAGGGAGGGAGGGAGTGGGGTCCTGATGACATGTACCCCGAATCACCCGCGACACTGTTTTTGCCCCATCAGGCATTGGGATCTCAACCCAGAATACCAATGGGCAACGGAGACTGCGGGAACTGTGGGATAGCTACCCACAGTGCAACACTCTGGAAGTCGACGCTAGCCTCGGTACTGTGGATGCAGTCCGCCGACTTAATCCACTTAGAGCATTTTGTGTGGGGACACACACAATCGACTGTATAAAAACGATTTATAAAAAACCGACTTCTATAAATTTGGCCTAATTTCGTAGTGTAGACATACCCACAGATATAAGCAACTTTACACCAGTATAATTGCATCCACTCTGTGTCGATGTAAGCATCTAATGGTGCCTCCTGCAGGCCTCAGGGCCAGAACTCAGCCCCTCACCTCAGTTTCCGTTCTTCATTCCTCAAATAAACTTGTAGTGAGTCGGCGTGGCTCCCCTCCGCCTCCGGCAGGGTAGAGCTGCCTCCAACCCCAGCGTGGGCGGAGCCACCGGGTCTGGGCCCCGCCTCTCCGAGGTCACGGCCCCGACCCGGAAGTATAAAAGCCCGCCACCAAAGCTCAGTAGAGGCCAGACCGCCGGAGAGAGCAGACGTCCCGGGCCGAGCTCCCGCTTGGGAGACGGCCGCAGGCCGCGAGCCGCCTGCTAACGCCCCACACCGGTCAAGCCTCCCTCTCACCAGGTACCCTGAGGAGGACTGGCCCAGCCTGCCCCGGACCCGGCACCCTGAGGAGGACTGGCCCAGCCTGCCGCGGGCCAGCTATCCCGAGGGGGACTGGCCCAGCTTGCCCCAGACCAACGGCCCCGACGAGGAGTTGAGTCTGCCCCGTGCCAGCTATCCTGGGGAAGAACTGCCGGACCAGCCCCCAAGCCCCGCTCCCGAGGAGCCGATGCTACTCGACTGGCCCGAACCCAGCCCTGCCACCGAGGTAAGCCCCGAGGGGGAACACGGAAGTGGCCCGGGGGTAGCCGACCCAGGTCAGGCTGCAGAGGCCTGTGAGCCGATGTCAGTGTGTTTCGGTCAGGATACCCCACTGACCAGCAGCGACAGCAATCGCTGCTAGGGCCCGGGCCGGGACGCAGTGGAATGGGTGGGCCTGCGTCCCCCCCTGCCACTCGCACATACGGGTGGCAGGCTTCCCCCTCACCCGACGCTCAGGCAGGAGCCTGGGCTTACCTTTGCTGCTTGGTTGCCCAATCCCTGCCCCTTAGGGCTTGAGCTGTGACTGCTTGTGCCCCGCCCTGACCCAGGGCCTGGGTTCCTGAACTGTTGTTTACCCAGCCCCTGCCCCAGAGGGCCTGGGCTGCTGAACTGCTTACCTGCCCAGCCCCTGCCCAGAGGGCCTGGGCTCCTGAACTGTTGTTTACCCAGCCTCTGCCCCAGAGGGCCTGGGCTCCTGAACTGTTTACCTGCCCAGCCCCTGCCCCAGAGGGCCTGGGCTCCTGAACTGTTGTTTACCCGGCCCCTGCCCCAGAGGGCCGGGGCTCCTGAACTGCGGACCTGCCCAGCCCCTGCACTAGAGGGCCTGGGCTCCTGAACTGTTGGTTGCCCGCCCCTGCACTAGAGGGCCTGGGCGCCTGAACTGTTTGCCGATCCAGCCCCTGTACCAGAGGGCCTGGGCTCTTTAACTGTTGCCCGCTCAGCCTCGCACCAGGGGGCCTGAGCCCGGAACTCTCTGTTGTTTGCTCAGCCCCTGCGCCAGAGGGCCTGAGTCCTGAGCTACCCTGATACTGGTTACGTCAGTAGGGAGTCGGCGTGGCTCCCCTCCTACCTTGGAGGGTAGAGCCCCGGCTCACACGACTACAAAACTACACAATGTTTTTTCCAGTCCAATCAAAATAGCCCCCAATTTTGGTTTCATTTATTAACTTAACCTTCAAAACTAAACACAGACATCTTCCCTCCAGCTGCCTACACCCCAAACTCCCCAATCTGGTCTGAGTACTTCCTGCCTTAGCAGGTTACTCCCAGCTTTTCCTAGCTGGAGCAATTCCCATGGTCGCAGGGTTTCCCCTCATTCACTCTCTGAAGTTTCACTTCAGCCTCCTGAGCTTACCTCTTATTCTAGCCCCCATTCTGCCCTTTATTGGAAATGGCCTGATTCCCCTTAGGTGGGGACCCTTCTCTAACCAGGGATGGCTTGGGCCCTGGCTTTCCAGTCCAGTGGCATGTAACCCTGTCACAGGCAGGGATAGGCCAGTATAGTTAAAGTGGTGCAACTTCTATGTGTAGACAAGCCTTTGCGCATTTATTCCTCACACTGCATATGAAGGGGACAGATAAGGGGAAGCATGACAACAAACAAGAAAGAAAGAGAAGACTTAGATTAGTTCTTTTATTGATAACAGATACACAGTTATTAGGACATCCTCGAAAATGGTAAAACATGAGAAGGAACTGGTAGAAAACATCACCTGGAGTGGAAGGAATTCTCAGGATAGTGGTTTGGCTATAAAGGTACATGCTGGGTTTTCCCATAAGAAACTGATGTTAAGCACCCAAATCCTATGGACAGTGAATGGGAGTTGTGCACCTAACATCCTTAGGTCCCATTGTCAATTACAACTGGACATGGTGGAGCAGAGAGTGTACTAGACTGGGACTCTGGACAGTTTGTTTCTATGCCTGTTCCTGCCACTAGCATGCTGAGGGACTCTGGGCAGGTAACATCACCTCATTCTGTCTTAGTTTCCCCACTATTGTTTCCCAGGGTTTTCGGAACCCAAAACAGTGGTAACTTAACTGTTTCACTCTAGGCAGTGTCAGGAATAAATCAATGGGAACACAGCAATTCCGTCTCATAAATGATTAATGCATGTAAGCGTGCTCTATCTAAAACTATGATTTATTAGATGATAAGCACACATGGGAAGGGGAATAAGCTATACCAGGGATCGTCAACCTTTGGCACGCGGCTCGCCAGGGTAAGCACCCTGACGGGCCGGACCAGTTTGTTTACCTGCCACATCTGCAGGTTCGGCCGATCGCGGCTCCCACTGGCCGCGGTTCGCTGCTGCAGGCCAATGGGGGCTGCGGGAAGTGGCGCGGGCTGAGGGTGCTCACCCTGGCGAGCCACGTGCCAAAGGTTGTCGATCCCTGAGCTATACCAATATAAGGGACCTAAATATTGGTAAACTGTGTGCGCACTAGAAGTTGTACTGGTAGAACAATTTTCATAAGTCACACCACTAACCAGAATAGTTATATTGGTGCAAAATCTGTGTGGAGACTTCGCGTAAGTAAGTCCCTGTGAAAATACCTCAGTACATTCCTGGCTTTGAAAAAACTCTGATAATCCAAGAAAAATGACTTCTTGCATTAAAATGGAATACTGATAATCTACACTGATTTTCCAAGTCAAAAGCCGCTGACTGATGGAAAGTCTGTTCTTTAAAAAATACAATTATGTGAGCTACAAATATTCAACTGGGTATTATGAAAAAAAACGTTTTGGCAACACAAAATTACTCACATCGGTGATAAACTGGACTGAGACCTTATTACATGGTTAGGGAGCCAATGATGCTAGAAGAGGACTGCGGATAACAACGTTCTAGTTTGTTTTACATTCATAAATAAGTGGTGTGACAAAGTTCCTCCTCTATCTTGGTGGGTCCTGCGCTTATTGGCAGATTTTCTTGCCTCAGAGATTCACCATGTGGGTTGGGGAACAGCCCA
>NW_020679442.1:0-2688 GCF_002925995.2 Terrapene triunguis | reverse complement strand
GGCAGGGGACTGGACTCGATGACCTCTCGAGGTCCCTTCCAGTCCTAGAATCTATGATTCTATGAATCTATGTGCTAATTGAATTGTCTGATCATGAATTGTATCTGTGATGGTCTCTTTGTTTAATCTGCTCCTTAATACAGCTTCCTTGCAGAAGAAAGCCCTGACTGATTAAGAAAACTCTGCAATGCATGAAAGAGGCATTTGAGAGTGGTGTCTGGCCTTGAAACGTCCGTCACTCCGGCTGGGAGCCCCAGGGTCTCATCCTGAGAGCATTCAGAATGTCCTTGTTCAACTCTCAGGTTTTCTGTGCTCTGGGTGCAGGCCTTCAGATGAAACCTTCATAACCTCTGGGGCTAGATCCCCTGGCCTGATACAGGCTGGGGACTGACTGGCTAAGCAGCAGTGCTGCAGAAAAGGATCTAGGGGTTACAGTGGATGAGAAGCTGGATATGAGTCAGCAGTGTGCCCTTGTTGCTAAGAAGGCTAACGGCATATTGGGCTGTATTAGTAGGAGCATTGCCAGCAGATCGAGGGAAGTGATCATTTCCCTCTATTCGGCACCTGGAATATTGTGTCCAATTTTGGGCCCCCCACTACAGAAAGGATGTGGACAAATTGGAGAGAGTCCAGCGGAGGGCAACGAAAATGATTAGGGGCTGGGGCAAATGACTTCTGAGGAGAAGCTGAGGGAACTGGGGTTATTTAGTCTGCAGAAGAAAAGAGTGCGGGGGGATTTGATAGCAGCCTTCAACTAAGGCTGAACAAAGAGGATGGAGCTCGGCTGTTCTCAGTGGTGGCAGATGACAGAACAAGGAGTAATGGTCTCAAGTTGCAGTGGGGGAGGTTTAGGTTGGATATTAGGAAAAACTTTTTCACTAGCAGGGTGGTGAATCACTGGAATGGGTTCCCTAGGGAGGTGGTGGAATCTCCTTCCTTAGAGGTTTTTAAGGCCTGGCTTGACAAAGCCCTGGCTGGGATGATTTAGTTGGGGTTGGTCCTACTTTGAGCAGGGGGTTGGACTAGATGACCTCCTGAGGTCCCTTCCAACCCTGCTATTCTATGATTCTGTGATGGATGGGAGATTTTAACCATCTGTGTCCTCCCTAGATCTTGGGGAAAACTGGGGAATGGCCTGAAGGTTGCTCACTTTTATACCCAGCTGCCCACGGCCCCAAAGGATCTTTCTGGCTGCTGGGAATAGCCAGATCCCAGAGGGTCCCCTTTCTCCCCAGAACCCGCACTATGCGAATCTCTGTGTCCCCACAGAATCTGGCCCACAGACTCCATCCTGCATAAAGCCAGATAGTCACCGTATCCTGGGACTTTGACAAAGAGATCAGGGCAGAATGTCGCTCTGGAGCCGGTGCCTCCGGCCTAGGATACTCAACTGGGACCGTTCCAGTGATGCCTGCGACTCACTCCTCCTCCTGCATTGGGATATTTTATTTATTCCTGCTCTTGGTTTGCAAGAGGTTGGGCTGGAGGCAAGCTGGCTCCGCTTTCCCCAGCCACTCTGCCCAGCGCAGGGTGTCAGCGCAGCGTGCCATGACTTTGCAAACGCTGGCTCCCTGATCTGCTGAGTCATGCCCGCCCCGCAAACACACCGCCTAGGTTAGAGGCCTGCCCGGCTGGGGCAGGGTGATAATAAAGCCTGCGCGAACAGCAACGCGACTGCGGCCCAGATAAGGCCCTGCCTTGGAAAGTGCTGCTTTTCCTGCTGTGTCAGAATTCTGACGCGGCAGAAATCGAGCTGCTGAGGCACGGCTGTCACACAACATCCCAAACATTTTTCAGCCATTTGAATATTGAACCAGGGCTTGCAAAGTGAGAGGCCCTGGGCTCAACTGGCAACTGCTGCTCACCCACAGCTGCTGCTGTTATTCAAATGGCCGATTGATCACTGGACTGATTTATTGAGTGTAAGAGCAGGGGGTGCAGACGTGGCTGGTGATTTGAGACGCTCCACTTTCAGGGAGCCGAGTTTGGTAAACCTTAAAGGGGCCTGATTTTAGGATGGTGGGTGCTCAGCATAGTCTGAAAATCACCCCCCCCCCCCATGAGGTGAACATCTTGGCCTAATTTCACAAGAAAGCAAAGAAACCATCCCATCCCCACCAACCAGAGCCAAGGTCTGACAAACCGACTTCTCTCCCCTTCTGCATCACCTGCCCGCCAATGAGCCCCGGGTTGTAGGTGGGTGATCACCCCCATTTCACAGATGGGGAGATCGACGCACGGAGAGGGGCATTGACTTGCCCACTCACCCAGATAGCCCAGAGCAGACCTGTGAAGAGAACCCAGACTTCCAGGCTCGCAGTCCCATGCCTTAACCACAGGCCTTCCCCTTATACCAGCTCTAGGTCAGGGTATAATCCCCCTAGCCCAGGCCAGGCCGTATGTGAGGTAGCAATTGATTTCAATCACGTCTGTCCGTCAAGTGGTCTTTTGACCTCTTATCATAGAATCATAGAAGATCAGGGTTGGAAGGGACCTCAGGAGGTATCTAGTCCAACCCCATGTTCAAAGCAGGACCAACCCCCAACTAAATCATCCCAGCCAGGGCTTTGTCAAACTGGGCCTTAAAAACCTCTAAGGAAGGAGATTTCACCACCTCCCTAGGGAACCCATTCCAGTGCTTCACCACCCTCCTAGTGAAATAGTGTTTCCTAATATCCAACCTAGACC
>NW_020679441.1:0-8178 GCF_002925995.2 Terrapene triunguis | reverse complement strand
TCCCCCTTCAAACTGCAGCCATCAGAGAAAACTTACGTATGTCCTCCTTCAGTTGATCTGCAAAAAAAAACCACAAACACTTTTCATTATATTCACGGTATGATCTGATGAGGAGCCTAATCCTGCTCCTTCTCATCTAAATCTTCTCATTTATTTAATTTGTAGAAAAAACAGACCCTTGATTAGGTAATTATAATTCTCTGTCAAGAGCACAACCTCATAAAGCCTCAAATGTGTGATTGTAAAGTTTACGTTTTCCCCTTGGTTTCATCCTATAAAACAGGCACCAGGGTTTGCGCATGTGATTCTGTCCAAGAAGAGAGATGCTTCAAGGAAGACACAGGAAACCTCTCCCTCATACATGTGACAGTGATATAAAATCAGTGCAGGCCTAGGGCCAGATCCAAATACACTGAAGTTAATGGGAGACTTTCTATTCACTTCAGTGGATTCTGAATCAGTCACTTGACACCAGATTCACAGAAGAACATAGCCATCTCAGTGCCTCTTTAGGTGCCTAAGACCAGCATTGAAGCATCACTGACATTCTCAAACCCAAATCTCAACTACCAACTAACCCTGTAAGTGACTGAAGTTCCCATGGTTTCACTTTTGCTCTGTTGGAGCTGGGAGCTGGGAGAGGAGCAGTACAGCCTGAATAGTCTTTACTCAAGTCCCAATCCCCACCAAAATCGGGACTTTGAACTATTGTGGGGTTTAATGTGTGATTGGGGAGTGCCAGCCCTGCAGAGACCAGCAATCAAGGGGAAGAAAACCAACTCAGAGGCAGCTACCTAGATCCAGCTGGGACCTCCCCAAGACTCCAGACCAGGGAGCCAGGAGAGGACCTAAAAGGTGTTTGTGAGAAAGGTCCCTGAAGAGGGACGGGTGGGGGGATGGGCAGGAGGGATAGATATGGAATCGGGTATCCCTTGCTGATTAATTCCAATGCCCACTTTTCTGAGGTGATATTCCACCATGTTGGGTAGAATGTGGTCAGATGGTCAGCAAACTGATAGATATTTTCTGGTGGTGGCAGCACATGGTCTAGGTGGAGGTGTCTCGGGGATTCAACCAAGTTCTCAAAACTGCGGGTTTGAGGCAGGTGGGTGAGAGCTAGATGATTGTGATGGAGGCTGTCTACGTTTAGAAGGAAGTCCCTGTTATCTCCACTGCAGATCATAGTGTCGTTGAGTTAGAAGGAAAGCCAGAGGTCAAGTTCTTGGGGTAGGGTTATATCTACCTGGTCTTTTCTTCTGTGCTATGTGTAAATGCTGAGTGATCTCCATGTTGCTTTTGAATCTTTTTGGGAATGGAAGGATTCATCAATCCAGTTAGGAAACTGTTTCGAGCTTTTGAATGGCAGATCCTCTACTGTGGCCTGTGCTTCCTTTAGGAATGCCTACAGGTGTAGCCATGAACTCCATCTCATGACCACTGACATTGCTATTGGCAAAGCTTCATAATAGGAAATACTGAATTATAGCATTGCCGTTGAGAGATCTATCCTCTTCCAGTCTTTATCACTGGGGGTCATTTTGGAGAGATTTTGTCTCCCCCTTTCATTCACCGCATTGACCACCAGAGAGTTTGGTGTGGGATGTGAAAATAAGAAGTCCATGTCCATTGCATTAGCAGATGTTGGGGGACTAGGGTTGGCATCACTGTGTCTTCTGCTGAAGACGATGAGAAGCTGGTTGGAGGTGAAGTTTCCTCCTCTAGTGTCTCCTCAAAAGGTCCTCCTTTAGCTTCAGGAGGTTTGGATGCAGACAAAGATGGGGCATGTCTAGGTCTCTCCCTCTGACTAACCAGACTGCCAATCTCTCTGTCTCTTACCTTTGTCAGTGTCTATCTAATGTCGCACAACAACCTCCGCCCCCCTTTTCCTTCTCTACCAGCTGGTTCATAAATTGGGAGAAGGGTGGGTAGTGGAACACCCACTGAGTCACCATCTTGAATGGCCTCAGTTACTACATAGAGGGAGTAACCTTCTCTTCTTCTTCGAGGAGTCTCCCTGTGGGTGCTCCACTTCAGGTGATTGTCAAGCAGTGTCCCGCAGTGGACGGAAGGGGCTTTGGAGTTGCGTGAGTAATTGACAATAATACAGTAAGTCCTATCAATGTGTCCAATCTCGAGCTCTGATCTATCACCTAATCTTTTGTAAACATGTTTGCGGATGCGCAGGTGGCCACTTTACATATGTCCTTGATTGAGAAGAGAAAGGCTACTGAGATTGATAATGACCTGGTGGAGTCGGTTGGGATCTCTGGTGGGAGTTGTATATCCTCCTGCTGTAGCAAAGGTGGATGCATCCAGAAATCCATTTACACAGTCACTGCTTGGAAATGGCGAAACCTTTAGATCATTGCAAAATTGAAATAAAAAGTCTTGGTGACTATCTGCAGGTCGTGGTTCTCTCAAGGTAGAACACTAGTGCGTGTCTGGTGTCCAGAGTATATACTATTTAGTCCTGTTTGCTCTCATGAGGTTTAGGGAAGAAGAAGGGAAGATTGGTTGGTTTAATTGGAAAGAGGATGGGATAGTGCGCAAAAATTTAGTTTGATGTCAGATATTTGTTCCTGGTGTACTTAATTATATAGTGTGATCAAGTCACCCCTTTTCTTTGTTTAGCAAAATAGATTGAGCTCCTGGAGTCTGTCACTCCAAAATATGTTTTCTAATCTTTTAATCATTTCCCTGGTTCTTCTTTGAACCCTCTCCTATTAATCAACTTCCTTCTTCAATTGGGGACACCAGAACTGGACACAGTATTCCAATGGCAGAGCCAAAGACAGAGCTAATATAACCTTCAGAGTCCTACTTAAGATCATCCCCATGTCCTCTGGCGCACTGCCTACCCAACCCATTCCTACTGAAGGGGTTTTGTGAGGTTCAAGGAAAAGGGTACAGCCCTGTTGAGAAAGAAATTGTACCTGTTCAGATCACAGACAATGTGTGTCTGACTGTTCCAGTCATGGGTCAGGAATGGTGAGTGGGTTCTTGAATGATATCACCCTGGGGAACAGTAGGTGGGATTCTATATATAAAGGGGCTAACAGCTCTTACTGGAGATCTCAGGCATGCAGGGGGACAGCACCTTCAGCACCCTGCTGCCAGGGACAGGGGCATCCAGGAAACTCTTCTGGCAGAAAGGCACAAGATCTCTGAGCATGAGACCTGGCATCTGTCAGAGTCTTGGTGTGAGAGTTTAACCCTCACAGGGCAGCACGGCCTAGTGGCCAGAGTCCAGGGAATTAGCCCTAGTCACAGGGCAGCAGGACCTTATCACTGACTCAGCGGGGGGGTCCTACCGAAACACGCTGAGGCTTACCGGGGCCGAGATACCAGTCCATCACACCCCCAGGGTCGCTTCCTACCAGCTCCGCCATTGGGGTCTCCCACGGGTCCCCTGGTTCTCTGCGAGTCTCGGGGTCCGTTGCTTCCTCTGGTTCCTCCCGCAGTGGGGCTCCGCACCAGCCTGGAGAGGCCTCGGTTCCTGTTAGCTTGAGTAGTGCTGGCTGGTCCTCTGCAGGCGCTCCTCTGATAGGCGTTTCTCCTGCAGCCACCAGCCCAGACTGAGCTGAGTTCCGTCTTCTTATACTCCCTGAGCACTTGGAGCATGCCCAGTATGAGCGGGGCGGGACTTCTGCCAACAGAGCTACTTGTCTGGCGTTGTCGGGGCTAGTGAGGGGCGGTGCTGCCCCGTCACATACCCCTCCCCCCTTAAGAAGAATCCCCCGGGTTGGTCTGTCCCCTCCCCCCTCTCCCCTTGCCTGGAGAAGAAATCCGCATTAGCGTGGGCCTTACCCACGTGATGGAACACACGGAAGTCGTAGGGTTGGATGGAGAGGTACCATCGCATAATCCTGGGGTTCGCGTCCTTCATACTGTGTATCCACCGTAGGGGGGCGTGCTCCATGATCAACTTAAAGTTATTCCCCAGCAGGTAATAACGCAGGGCGTTGATGGCCTATTGTACCACCAGGGCCTCTTTCTCTATTGTCGAATAATGTTGTTCCCGAGGGAACAGTTTACGACTTAAGTATAGCACTGGGTGTTCCTCCCCGTCTACTTCTTGGGATAGCATAGCCCCCAAGCCCGCTTCTGATGTGTTAGTTTGCAGTATAAATTCCTTCAGGAAGTCTGGGTGTCGTAGGACGGGTTCCCGTGGGAGCCGTTCCTTTAGTGTTTTGAAGGCTTTCTCGCATTGTTCGGACCACTGCACCTGTCGAGGCTGAGAGTTTTTCATCAGGTCTGACAAGGGGGCGGCTATGGATGGAAAATCCAGAACGAACTAGCTGTAATAGCTGGTTAGTCCCCAAAACTGGCGCACTTGTTTCTTTGTCTTGGGGACAGGTACCTCTTTGAGTGCTTGCACCTTGCTAATTAGGGGTATTAACTTCCCCCCTCCTACCGTGTATACCAGGTAGGTTACCTCTTCTTTTCCTAGGTGGCACTTTGCCGTGTTAGCCATTCTAAGCAGGGCTGGCGCTTCCATTTAGGCGACCTAGGCGGTTGCCTAGCACACCAGGATTTGGGGGGTGGCAATTCGGCACCGGGGGGTCCTTCCGCGCTCCGGGTCTTCGGCAGCAATTCTGCGGTGGGTCCTTCACTCACTCCGGGACCCACCGCCGAAGTGCCCCAAAGACCAGGAGTGTGGAAGGACCCCCCCTGACGCAGAATTGCCGACGACGACCGGGAGCGCTGAAGGACCCCCGCCTAGGGCGCCAAAAACCCTGGTGCCGCTCCTGGTTCTGAGGGCTTGCAACACTCCCGCCAGATGGTGTAGGTGATCCTCCCAGTTGTGGCTGTAGACCACAATGTCATCTATATATGCCACCACATACTGGTCGTCGGGGAATAGGAACTTATTCATCAAGCGCTGAAATGTAGCGGCGGCTCCGTGTAGGCCGAACGGCATCGTCACAAATTGGAAGAGGCCGAAGGGTGTAGGGAAGGCCGTCTTCTCTCGGGAGTTTGGTGTGAGGGGGATCTGCCAGTATCCCTTAGTTAGATCTATGGTTGACAAATACCTTGCTCCCCCGAGCCGTTCCAGCAATTCGTCTACCCTCGGCATTGGGTATGCATCGAAGCGGGAGATGGCATTGACCTTTCTGAAGTCGATGAAAAACCAGGTAGTCCCATCGGGCTTCGGGACTAAGACGATGGGGCTGCGCCACTCAGTCGTCGATTCCTCCACGACCCCCATCTCCAGCATTGTCTCTAGTTCTTGCCGGACCGTGTCCCACATTTTCCTGGGTAACGGCCGATGGTGGTCTCTCACCCTTTGACTGGGGTTGGTGGAGATATGATGACTCATCAGAGTCGTTCATCTAGGGCGGGCAGATAAAACCTCCGGGAATTCCCCCACTAGTCGTTGTAGTTGTTCTCACTGTCTGGGGGTGAGGCCTGACCCAAGCGTCACTGGCCTTGGGTTGGGGTTATCTCCCACTAGGGGTCCGAGTTCCGATTCCGGGGTGGATGGGCCAATAAACAGGGCTTCCCTGGTCTTCCAGATCTTCAGGAGATTCACATGGTATATACGAGTCTCCTTCCGTCGCCCCGGTAGTTTGACCTTATAGTCAACCGGCCCCACTCATCGGACTACCTCGTAAGGGCCCTGCCACTTGGCCAGAAGTTTTGACTCTGCCAAGGGCAACAAGAGCAGCACCCGGTCGCCTGGGCCGAAACTCCTCCCTCTAGCCCTGCGGTTGTAGAGACGTTCTTGGACCGCTTGGGCCTGTATCAAGTTCTCCCGGGCGAAGGCCCCTAGTGTTTGGAGCCGTTCGCGGAGGTGTAACACATATTGGGTGGTCCCAAGAACTCGCGTCTCTTGGGCTTCCCACTCCTCCTTCAGAAGGTCCAAGATCCCCCTCGGCTGCCTCCCGTACAAGAGTTCAAAGGGCGAGAACCCCGTCGAGGCCTGGGGTACCTCTCATATGGCAAACAGCAAGGCTGGCAACAGGGCGTCCCAATGCGTGGGGTCCTCCTCCACGAACTTCCGTAGCATAGATTTTAGGGTGCCATTGAAACGTTCCACCAGGCCATAGGTCTGGGGATGGTAAACTGATGTCCGGAGTGTTCGTATGTGGAGGAGGCGACACAGTTTGGCTATCAGTTTGGAGGACACATTTGTGCCCTGGTCGGTCAGAATTTCCGCAGGTATCCCGACCCTAGCAAAAATCTTCACTAGTTCATTGGCAATTGTCGGTGCTGTCGCCGTTTTTAGGGGAACTGCTTCAGGGTATCGCGTCGCGTAATCTACAATCACTAGGATAAAGCGGTTCCCCGTCTTGCTTCTTTCAAGGGGGCCAACGCGGTCCATCCCAATCTGCTCGAAGGGTATGCTGATGACTGGCATGGGCACCAGGGGTGCTCGGGCTACCCCTTTCGGTCCCGCTTGCTGGCATTCCGGGCACAATGCACAATAGTCCCTAACCTCTCGGTGTATGCCCGGCCAGAAGAACCGGTGAGCCACCCTCTGGAGGGTCTTCTCCCGCCCCAGGTGTCCTGCCCAAGGGTTTGCATGGACTAGTTGTAAGAGGCCTTGCCGCAACCTCTGGGGCACCAACAACTGAGAGAACTTCTCCTGTGGGTTCCTGTGCTATACGATATAGGCAGTCCCGCCATATCTCAAAGCGGGGCCCAGTGGAGGCCACGGATTCGGGTCTCCCTCGGGGTCCAGTTCGGTGGCCTGTTCCCAAGCTCTACTTAGGGTCGGGTCCTCTCTCTGTTCCTGTATGAAGTCCACATCTCCCTCCAGTTCCACTTGGGCGTCTTCCACCGAGTGGGGCCTGCCTGTGGAGTGATTCTCGGGGGCCTCTTCTGATGCTGCGGTCCCCTCACCTGGGTCATTCCTCGGTAGGCGTCTGAGCAGTCCTGCTCTCGGAGGCCTAGTCCTGTCTGGTCGGGGTTCGGGTGGCTGGTACTTAAGGAGAACCTCCCCGAAGCCGGGCCAATCCCGTCCCAGTACCATGGGGTAAGCCAGCCTGGGGGCCACGCCCACCCGGAGGCCCTTCTCCCGGCTGCCTACTTCTATTTTCACCCAGGCCCTGGGGTAAGGGTGGATGTCCCTATGTACACATTGTAGGTGGATCAGGGGGCCTGAGAGGTTGAGGTCTGGGACCAGCCCCTCCCTTATGAGGGTCTGGCTGCACCCGGAGTCCACGAGGGCGTTCGTGGGGATTCCCTCGACCCGGACGAGGACTACCAGCTTTCCTGTATCGGGGGTAGCCGTGTTAGTCTGTATCTACAAAAACAACAAGGAGTCTGGTGGCACCTTAAAGACTAACAGATTTATTTGGGCATAAGCTTTCGTGGGTAAAAACCTCACTTCTTCAGATGCATAGAGTGAAAGTTACAGATGCAGGCATTATATACTGACACATGGAGAGAAGGGAGTTACTTCGCAAGTGGAGAACCAGTGTTGACAGGGCCAATTCAATCAGGGTGGATGTAGTCCACTCCCAATAATAGATGAGGAGGTGTCAATTCCAGGAGAGGAAAAGCTGCTTCTGTAATGAGCCAACCACTCCCAATCCCTATTCAAGCCCAGATTAATGGTGTTAAATTTGCAAATGAATTTTAGTTCTGCTGTTTCTCTTTGAAGTCTGTTTCTGAAGTTTTTTTGTTCAATGATAGTGACTTTTAAATCTGTAATAGAATGACCAGGGAGATTGAAGTGTTCACTTTTACTGGCTTTTGTATGTTACCATTCCTGATGTCCGATTTGTGTCCATTTATTCTTTTGCGGAGGGACTGTCCGGTTTGGCCAATGTACATAGAATAGAGAATCATAGAATCATAGAATATCAGGGTTGGAAGGGACCTCAAGAGGTCATCTAGTCCAACCCCCTGCTCAAAGCAGGACCAATTCCCAACTAAATCATCCCAGCCAAGGCTTTGTCAAGCCGGGCCTTAAAAACCTCCAAGGAAGGAGACTCCACCACCTCCCTAGGTAACGCATTCCAGTGCTTCACCACCCTCCTAGTGAAATAGTGTTTCCTAATATCCAACCTGGACCTCCCCCACTGCAACTTGAGACCATTGCTCCTTGTTCTCTCATCTGCCACCACTGAGAACAGGCGAGCTCCATCCTCTTTGGAACCCCCCTTCAGGTAGTTGAAGGCTACTATCAAATCCCCCCTCATTCTTCTCTTCTGGAGACTAAACAATCCC
>NW_020679440.1:0-3669 GCF_002925995.2 Terrapene triunguis | reverse complement strand
TGCTAAAAAGATGTGCCTTTGAGCTGAATGGTTTTCAACAGTTTTGTATGCTTTTAGGCAATATTTGGATGAACAGAAAAATTATGTTTATTCTTTCCCAGTGCAGGAAAATACGTAAGCATGTGCTTACATTGAATCATGTACTTAAATACCATTCACTTAATTTCGTGTGCTTAAGTTTAGCCATAGGCTTAAGCACCCTTCCTGAATAGGGATGCGTTCCTGTATCATGGCCTTGGAGATAGGTGTCTAATTCTCATTTCACTCACACTGATGTAAATCAGGAACAAATCCAGTAAAGTCAATGGAGTTATAAAAGCAAAACACCAGTATGAGATTTGATACAGGCCCATAATGGGTGCTAACTAGAGAACTCACATTCATATTCTTTTCTTTTATAAAGGAGGCACAAACATGGACGGTGGTTGAACAAGCCATTGAGGGAGGCTAGCCCCCAGCCCCGCGCCCTCTGCCCTGCCCCTTCCCTTCCACGGCTGCCAAAGCCCAGAGCACACCCCCTGCGTGGACCAACCCCAACACTCCGGGCAGGCAGTGCAGCCGGAGCACCCCCAACTCTAGCGCCAGGCACACAGGCGGCGTGGCGTGGCCCCAGCCCCAACACTCCCAGCCCCGGGCCTTGTGAGCACTGGCCCCAGCCTGCCTGCCCCAGCCTCTTGGTCACAGAAGAGCCCTGGGAAGGGAACTGGAAGCTGGCAGGAGGGGATCTGGGGATGGAGTGTGGGCAGGGCCATGTCAGGCTGTTTGGGGAGGCACAGCCTTCCCCAGCCCATGCTACTCACTGCCCATGGGCACAAAGCAAGGAACCCACGCTGTCCCTTTGTTTTTCGTACTTTTTCTCAAACCTCTCATTGGAATTGGCGAGAATCATCATAACAGTAATACAAAAGGTAGCAGATATAGGCATAGGCTGACTGTATATATTGATATTTTACTATTTCTATCTGTATCCAAAACGTCAGCCCTAGCAAGTACACTAAATCAGCAGCCATATATACAGACAATGCACCAAGGGACGTACTTACACATCAGTGACCTGTTAAACTAGCACAAGGCAATTTTCTTTACTTGGTGTGGTATCTCCCTACAATGCTAAGTCATTACATTAAACCTCTTTCAGTCGTTAGTGAGTGTAGAAAGGGAGAGCACTGCTGGAGCCAATCCCCTTGTCCTTCATTGGAAGACAAAAATATAATCAAAATGACAACTTTATTATGTATCCCATATCTCTATTACACCATCTCCTCTCCTGGAGGGACATTAAGGAATAAGAAAGAAATTAACCCATTTTATATGTGTTAAAAAGTCTGAATTTTAAGCTGAATAAATTAAAATTAAGCAAATAGAAAGGGATAACTGTGACTATCAATCTTTTAGATATGAACTACGATGGTCAAGGGTCCTTAGGGGATAGTTTTCAGGGACAGCAGTTGCCAAAGTATTAAGATCCAGAAAGCATATGCTCCATTATCTAATTAGCTTTGAAAAATATACCATTAATTGTATCAGAGACTATTTTGTAATTATTTAATACATGGCCATATTGAAGGTATGCACAGTGCTTTACAGACAAATTAAAGAACTAGTCCATGTCTTAAATTTACAATCTAAGTGTAGTGATAACATGACAAGTACTAACTACAAACAATGGGAGCTAGGAAGACAAGCATCACAACAATAAAATCATGCAGCTGCCACTTTGTTTTCTTATGCAGGAACCTTTACAGTTCTGCATCTTTTAAAGGTGGTTTATTGGGAGGGATTTTTTTATAGGAGTGTAACCCTTCTGCCCATCTAAGTTGGCAGCAACAAGGGCCGGGTTCTGTATCTAGGGGTTCCGTTTCAATAACACAATGCAAAACCGGCTCGAGCCCCCACCCAGTGACCTGGGACAATTACATACCACTCCCCTGGGTACCTCTCGCAAGCACGGAGTCTGAGTGTAGCAGAAAATGTTTAATAACATGAGGTAAACGACATCAGCATAAAATTGGAAAAACACCACAAACAGGATTCATAACACAAACCATGAGCAAAACCCACCCCAGCAAATTGGGCTGTGTCCTTTCCCTTTGGTTCTTGAATCCAGCAACCCAAAAATCACCCAGAGTCCCCAAAGTCCAACATCCCCAAAGTCTCTGGGGTCCAGCAACCACCCAAAGTCCCAAAAGTCCAACAACCCCCAAAGTCTCTGCCCCTGGTCAGTGCAGCCCCAGAGTAAAGGGGGGGGGGCACGCAGGGTGTTAAGGGGCACCTTACGTGATCCGAGGCTGGCCAGCCGTCTGTTTCTCCGTGGGGGTTCCGCCGCAGCCTTTACCACGAGCCAGTCCACTTTCCTGCCATCCCACGAACTGCTCCGCTCTACAAGCTGCTCCGCTCCACTCCGCTCCGCTCACCGACCTGTGAGCCGTTCCAGCCGTCCCCGCAAACAGCTCCGCTCGCCGTTCCTTGGGCCACTCCAACCGGCCCCGCAAGGCTCCACGCCGCTCGCTGCTCCTCCAGTCGTCCCCACAAATTGCTCCGCCAGCTGCTGAGCAATACAGCTTCAGGCTCCCCCACTAGTTAACATAGCTTCAGTGATCTCAGCTCTTAATAACATCAGCTCTTTTGTGATTTCAGCTCTTAGCGATTTCAGCACTTAGTATAGTAGGGGAGCCCCAGTGCTGGTGCACCATTGGCCCAATTCAGCTCAGCAGCCTGTAACTAGACTCCTAAGGGAATCAAGAAGTTAGCTCTGACATTCCACAGTGGAGAGAGGAGATGGTGCAATTGGTGTTTTGGACCCTTAGAGGGGGCCCATACCATCAGGTACAAATACCTGTCCCCATCCTCTCTCAATTCACTGGGTTTTGTAACCCATGCCCCTTGTCAAGCAAGTGCTACTTAGGTAATGGTGAAGGACTCACTCAGTCCTTCTGTCATACAACAGTTCCACTGGCCTTGATTCACAGAATCAGGGTAACAAAACTTTATTCTTCCTGCCCCAATAATAGAGAAACTGGGGATCCCACACCAGCCAAAGTAACCACTTTCAGTTGCTGTGTTTCCTGCCAGGCGAGTGGGTGTGCCTATGCAAACAAGATCAGCCCCTGGAGTTCTTTTCCACACTCGCCATAATTCACCACCAGATGTCAGGGTAGAGCTCATCCTGACTCTGCTTACATCAGTAAATTCATTATAGCAATATTTGTGTGTGTGCGCGCGTGTGACAGAGAGAGAGATCCCCAAAGTGAGAGAGGTCAGGGGGTGGGAGGTATGGGCCACAAGAGAATGCAGGGGAAGAGAGATAGGGATGGGGAAGAGAAGTAGTGTAAAGGCTAGAGGTGAGAAACAGGAAACATGATGAGAGAAGAGAGTTAAATCAAAGTGACCTAGAAGTGGAGAGTAAGGGAGAACTTGGCCCAAACAGGTATGTAGTAGTTGTGACACTAAGCACCGCTGTATTCACACCCTACATACTAGTGCAATAATCTTTGTACAAAACATGCCTTGTGAGGTATAATTACTAATAACCAGGGCCGGCTCTAGGCACCAGCAAAACAAGCTGGTGCTTGGGGCGGCACATTTTTAGGGGCGGCATGGCCGGCACCAGAATGCCGCCCCTAAAATGTGCCCCGGCCGCCCTAGCTCACCTCCGCTGCTGCTGCCGCT
>NW_020679439.1:0-2594 GCF_002925995.2 Terrapene triunguis | reverse complement strand
TGGGAAGTTAGTTGGGAGTGAAAAAGCTGCTTTCACTTTGCCAGTTACGCAGAGATGGTAATGTATGTTTCTTTCTGTGTTCTGTATAGTGCGGTAATAAGTATTACTTAGTGGTCAAATAAGTAACTCAGTTAGTTTAAATAGGACATTCTGGCTTATTAAGTTTAAACACTGTTCCCTTTTGGCCACAGTGTTGCCCTGGAAGATAATGTTTAGTTGATTATTCACCCCAAATCCTCTTTCAGAGTCACTGGTTCCCAGGATAGGGTCCCCCATCCTGTGAGAGATGCCCTACATTCTTTGTTCCTAGATGTGTATATTTACATTTAGCTGTATTAAAAGGCATATTGTTTCCTTGCACCCAGTTTACTAAGCGATCCAGACTTCTCTCACTCAGGGTATGTCTACACTGGCAGAGTTACAGCACCGCTCAGAGAGCGCTGAAGGAAAACCACTGTTGTGTGTTCAGACTGTCAGCTGCCTGCGCAATAGCCTCTTCACGTTTGCGGCACTTGCAGCGGTATTAGGAGCGGTATTCGGAGCGGTATTCAGAGCAGCTCTTCCTCTTCTGCTGCAAAGAGTTGTGGGAAAGTGGAGGGGGTCGCAGGGCATCCTGGGTCCTGTCCCAATGCCCTGTGATGCATTGCTTCTCATCCCAGCAATCCCTGTGCTTCCGTCTTCATTTGGCGCCATCTTTCAACGGTTTGTGTACTGCGTGCTCTCCCTCTTCTTTCTGCAGGAATGGATGCCGCACTGTTGACCAGTATGCTGCTCGTTCTGACTAACACCTCACGAGTGGCAGTGGAGTTATTCCTTAAACCACAAAGGCAAGAGCAGTTCAACATTGATCTCGCCGTGTGTAGTAGTTACGACACGAGATTGCTTGTGGCATTCATGGAGGTTCTGACAACAGTGGAACGCCACTTTTGGGCTCGGGAAACAAGCACTGAGTGGTGGGATCACATCGTCATGCACATCTGGGATGACAAGCAGTGGCTGCGGAACTTTCGCATGAGGAAAGCCACATTCATGGGACTGTGTGATGAGCTCACCCCAGCCCTGCAGCGCAAGGACACAAGAATGAGAGCTGCCTTGCCATTGCAGAAGCATGTGGCAATTGCACTGTGGAAGCCAGCTACTCCAGACTGCTACCGATCAGTCGCTAACCAGTTCGGAGTGGGAAAGTCGACTGTTGGACTCATGTTGACGGAAGTGTGCAGGGCCATTAATCGCATCCTGCTCTAAAAGACAGTGACTCTGGGCAACGTGCGTGACATTGTGGATGGCTTTGCACAAATGGGCTTCCCTAGTTGCAGAGGAGTGATAGATGGCACACACATTCCAATTCTGGCACCAGATCATCTAGCCACCGAGTACATTAATCGGAAGGGGTATTTTCCAATGGTTCTCCAGTCCCTTGTGGATCACCGTGGATGTTTCACGGACATTAATGCAGGCTGGTCTGGAAAGGTGCATGACACACGCATCTTTTGGAACATTGGCCTGTTCAGGAAGCTGCAAGCAGGGACTTTCTTACTGGACCAGAAGATCACCATAGGGGAAGTCGAAATGCCCATTGTGATCCTGGGAGACCCCGCCTACCCCTTAATGCCGTGGCTTATGAAGCCGTACATGGGGCACCTTGACAGCAGCAAGGAGCGGTTCAACAATGGGCTGAGCAAGTGCAGAATGACTGTTGAGTGTGCATTTGGCTGTTTAAAGGCCCACTGGTGCTGCCTATATGGGAGGCTGGACCTGGCTGATGATACTATTCCTATGCTTATATCCATGTGCTATACGCTCCATAATATTTGTGAAGGGAAGTGTGAAAGCTTCCCTCAGGGCTGGACCACTGAGGCTTCATGCCTGGCAGATGAATTTGAACAGCCAGAGACCAGGGCTATTAGAGGGGCGCAGTGCGGGGCCATGAGGATCAGGGATGCCTTGAGGCAGCAATTTGAAGCTGAAAGCCACTAATATTTGTTGCTATGCTTGGGAGTGCAGTGCTTGTAATACTAGGAGCATAGGCGTGTGCAGCCCATTTCATTAGGGTGTGCACCCAGGGAGCCCTGCCCTAGCCCTGCCCCCGCCCTGCCCCCATCCACTCCCTCCTACTTCCCGCCCCCTGACTGCCCCCCTCAGATCCCCCAACCCTCCCTGCTCCTTGTCCCCTGACTACCCCATCCTGGGACCCCTGCCCCTAACTGCCCCCCAGGACTCCTCCCCATATCTAAGCATCCCTGCTCCTTGTCCCCTGACTGCCCCCCTAGGACCTTACCCCCTACCTGTAGGCTGACTGCCCCAACCCTTATCCACAACCACGGCTATCCAACTGCTCCCCACCCCCTGACAGGACCCCCCGAACTCCCAACCCATATAACCCCTCCCTGCCTTCCCCAACCCCTCTCCACACCCCTGCCTCCTGACAGCCCCCCCCCCAGAACTCCCAACTCATCCAACCCCCCCAGCTCCTTGTCCCCTGACCACCCCCTCTAGAGACCCCCCCCACCATAACTGCCCCCCCAGGACCCTCCTTACTCCCTGTCCCCTGACTGCCCTGACCCCTATCCACCCCCCACCCCCTGACAGACCGC
>NW_020679438.1:0-2642 GCF_002925995.2 Terrapene triunguis | reverse complement strand
AGCCTGGTGTAGCTGAGAACCAGTTAGAGCAGAGGTGGGCAAACTACGGCCCGCGGGCCACATCCTGCCCATGGGACTGTCCTGCCCGGCCCCCGAGCTCCTGGCCTGGGAGGCTACCCCCGGCCCCTCCCCTGCTGTCCTCCTTCCCCCGCAGCCTCAGCTCGCTCACTCCGCCGCCGGCGCAATGCTCTGGGCAGGGGGCTGTGAGCTCCTGAGGCAGCGCAGCTGCAGAGCCCGGCCTGACCCGGTCTCTGTGCTGCGTGGCGGCAGTAGCATGGCCCGGCTCCAGTGCCGCCAGCCACTGGTGCTCCAGGCAGTGCGGTAAGGGGGCACGGAGCAGGGGGGGTTCGATAGAGGGCAGGGGAGTTCAGGGTGGTGGTCAGGGGGCGGGGGTGTGGATAGGGGCAGTCAGAGGGTGGGGAACGGGTTGAATGGGGGCAGAGTTCCCCAGGGGGGCAGTCAGGAAGGAGGGGGGTTGGATGGGGTGGCAGGGGGCAGTCAGGGGCAGGGCTTCCTGGGGCAGTCAGGGGACAGGGAGAAGGGATGGTTGGATGGGGCAGGGGTCCGGGGGGGGCGTCAGGAATGAGAGGAGGGGTTGGATGGGGTGGCGGGGATCCGGGGATGGTCAGGGGACAGGGAGTGGGGGATGAGGATGGGGCAAGGGTCCAGGGGGAGCTGTTAGGGAACAGCGGGGGTTGGATGGGGCAGGAGTCCTGGGGGGCAGATAGGAGGTGCGGGCCAGGCCACAACCCCCTCCCCTAACCGGCCCGCCATACAATTTACGAAACTTGATGCAGCCCTCAGGCCAAAATGTTTGCCCGCCCCTGAATTAGAGGAACTAGGGTTTGAACAGGTCCTGCCAGGGGACCCACCATGCCCCGGAAAATTGCAAGTGGCAAAGGAAAAACCACAAGCGGAGGTTGGTTGCAAGTCACTTCCTTTGTCTCTGCAGGCGGCAGCTGGGAATGAAGATGATGATGAGGATGATAATGATGAAAGCTGCTTGCAGGGTCAGCTTCCAAAGCCAGGGACAGCGTAGAGCTGGAGAGAGAAACTCTCCTTGATTTGTATTGCCCAGGCTGGGGAATGAAGTCTGGTGTACGTGTTCCTGCTGGCCCCTGCAGGAGGGAATGACCCCCGAGGCTGTGAGCTTCTCCACAGCAGTGCCCAGCCTGGGGACCCCAAGGGCTGTGAGCTTCCCTGCAGTAGTGTCTAGCCTGGAGATCCCTGGGGCTGTGAGCTTCCCTGCAGCAGTGTCCTGTCAACCCCACCAAGGTCCCCAGGGCTGCAAGCTTCTCCCCAGCAGTGTCCCGTCAGCACGGGAAGAGAAGGGGAGACGGGGGAGCAAAATCCCAACAAACATTCACCACCTTGCCCAGTATCCGCTGGGCGGGGGAGGCAGATCCCACACCTCTAGTTGCCCAATGGGCACAGCACTCAGAAGAATGAGGTCGGGGAGATGAGGGTTCCCAGCTGGGTTTCCCCCACCCCATTCAACGGACAGACATTCCCCGGGGGGGACATGGGGGTGCCCATCTGGATGGTGCCCGATGGGATCCTTTGCCCAGCTTCCAGTACCCAGTCCTGGCAGGTGCCCACTCCGGCACCTCAACTACCAACAGCTGTCACCGGTGGCTGCCCCTGTTCAGCGGCTCTTGCCCATCCCTGAAAACTCTGAACCCCGATACTGCAGCCACCCCAGGTCACGATCACGACAGGACGTCCTGGTAGGCCAAGACCTCGGGGGCAGGGGAGGCTGGAAAACGGGGAGTTGGGAGGATGAAGGGAAAGGCTAGCAGGCTTGGCCACAAGAAATCTCCCCACCAAGGAGAGGATAAAACCCAGAGATGGGGAGTTCGCTACTCCTCCCCCCCGCACCCCCAGTAAATCTGGGTGTTCCCCCCAATCCACCCTCCTGGTCTGCTTCTTGATCCAATGACAGCTCCCTCCTTCTCCGTTGTGTTTTATTGGGGGAGGGTCTGTGCAGAGCCCGGCACAACGGGAGACCCCAAGCCGGGGCAGGGGGGTGTCTGTGCAGTGCCAGGCACAAAGGAGCCCTGGATCTAGGGCAGAGGGGGGCTTACACAGCACCTGGTGCCACAGGGCTCCCCCATGTCAGGTGGGACATGCAGCGATCAGGTGCCCTGGCCCCTGGTTCGCCCCATGGGGCATGCAGCTCCCTGGCATAAATTCTCCAACCGCCCCGGAAGAACCAGATCCCAGCTCTGGTGGGACCCGTGCCCATTGAGGAGAGGGGGTGCTCTGGAGAGACAGGGTCCATGTGGGGGCTGGAAAACAGAGGATGAAAGGGGGTGAAGGGTCATTTTGGGAGGCTGGCAGAACAGAGGGAGAAGCTGGGGCAGTGGAGGAGTTGGCCCATGGCCCTGTAACCAGGCAAGCCTGGGCCCCCCGCACTGGTGTAAAATAGCCCCCAGCAGATAAACTACCATGGAGCTCGCATCCCGATAATTCACCCTGAGCTGGGGGAAGCAGTGTCCTCACCATCATATCCCTCTAGGGGGTCAGCTACTCCAGCAGGGGGCAGCAGTGATACAGAGAGACAGAGAGAGAGAGAGAGAGAGAGATAAGGGCTCACCCTCTCCAGCAGGGGGCAGCAGTCACACACACACAAACGCACACAC
>NW_020679437.1:0-2436 GCF_002925995.2 Terrapene triunguis | reverse complement strand
TTTAAAAAAATCAGTATAAGGCAAATACTCTACATACAATAATATAAAAGTACCATTTCCAAATAACTCCATGACAATATGAGCCAAGTCTTCAAAAGTGATACTCACTCTCCTTAAAAGGGATCGATTAGATTGTCCTATGAAATTAAAATGGTCAACGCTTAATGTTGTCATATTAGCAAGTTATCACTAAATTATTTATCTTAATATTTTAGCGCTACAAGTTCTCATTGCCAAATAAAAAAAAATACACATATGTAATGCTTCTGCCAGGTGTTGTGAGCAGCGTTAGGGTCCAGGTTCAAATATCTATGAGTTCCTCTTAAAATTACAGAACACCACTAACTCAAGCTCTTATCACCCCCTCCAGTGGGCACCCTTAGTAGGGAATACTTCTCTGCTCACAAGCTCTAAGTCTGGATATAAAACAAGACAAGAGTTTATTAGGGAGCAAGGGAACACTGCATCAATTTGGGAACCCACAGCTACAATATATATTAAGGAATAATGACTTAAAATAAAAATATCCCCCACAGTACTTTTAGCAGTAGTTCAACTCATTTCCTCACCAGCCAGCATGACTGTCCAATAAGTGAATGTCCCTTTATTATATTACTTCCCCCTTCTCCTTCTGCCACACTCCACTTACAGTTTGATGTCCCCAAAGTGTCAATTGGAGGATTTCTGATAGAAGCTTATGCAAGGGAACTCTCTCTGTATCCATGCTGTCCCCTGTTCACAAATAGATGGTGACAGAGATGCTTCCTCTATGGAGCTTCTGTCCATTCTTTTTCCCATTCACCAGTGCATGATACGAGCAAGCTTCATAGCCTGTAGAGCTTCAGGCCCTGGGGCTTACATATATAAAGCACTTGACACTACACATTGTCTCTAGATAGTGGCTGAATCTGACAGTGTGTGAATCTCCTAGCACAATCTGAAAACACTTCTGTATCTTTCAAAACCTGCTACTTTTTTGTGACTTGACTAAATAATTTTCAGATACCTACAGTAAGAGTGATTTATAAACATGGAATTAGCGCATGAGCAAAATTAGCTGCAACTGAAGTTGGCCTTGTGCTTTTAATAACCTCAGAAAATGCTCTTAGCATTGGGAGGGAAAAATATCATTATCAAGATGCTACAGTATTCTTAGAAAGATGTGCTAGTGCTAGAGAGCAGTTATTTATATTAAGGCTAAAAATATACTGGGAGCATGGGATAGTCCTATCATGGATTGGCCAAGCACAAGATAAAAAGTGTGTGATCTTGGGATTACTAGGTAATCATTACTTTGGTAGCTGAGATACAGTAGCTTTAGAGGATCAAACTGAATTGTCTCTATTCACATATTGCTTTTGTCTCATTACAATAGAAACTAGACAAGCTTTGGTTTTTATGAGTGAAGATATCATTTAAGCTTGCTGACTGAGTTCTCACTTATTAGGTTATATCCAGCCCTCTGACTACTACCCCATGCTACTCATCCATGTGGGCACAAATGATACTGCGCGGTGTGACACTGAGCGGATCAAGAGTGACTACAGGGCTCTGGGAGTACGGGTGAAGGAGTTTGGAGCGCAGGTGGTATTCTCTTCGATTCTTCCTGTCAAAGGTAGGGGCCCGGGCAGAGACAGATGCATCATGGAGGTAAATGCCTGGCTGCGAAGATGGAGTCGCCAGGAGGGCTTTGGCTTCCTAGATCACGGGATGCTATTTGAGGAAGGACTGCTGGGCAGAGATGGCGTTCACCTTTCGAGGAGGGGAAAGACCCTATTTGGACACAGACTGGCTAACCTAGTGAGGAGGGCTTTAAACTAGGTTCGACGGGGACAGGTGAGCAAAGCCCGCAGGTAAGTGGGGAACATGGAGACCTGGGAGATGGGTCGGAAACGAGAGGGAGTGTGGGCTATATTGGCAGAGAGAAAGGAGGGTCAGGACAAAACCGGGAGGAAAGATCAAACCAGTATCTTAGATGCCTATATACAAATGCGAGAAGTATGGGTAATAAGCAGGAAGAACTGGAAGTGCTAATAAATAAATACAACTATGACATTGTTGGCATCACTGAAACTTGGTGGGATAATACACATGATTGGAATGTTGGTGTGGATGGATACAGCTTGCTCAGGAAGGATAGACAGGGGAAAAAGGGAGGAGGTGTTGCCTTATATATTAAAAATGTACACACTTGGACTGAGGTAGAGATGGATATAGGAGACGGAAGTGTTGAGAGTCTCTGGGTTAGGCTAAAAGGGGTAAAAAACAAGGGAGTCTACTACAGGCCACCTAACCAGGTGGAAGAGGTGGATGAGGCTTTTTTTAAACAACTAACAAAATCATCCAAAGCCCAAGATTTGGTGGTGATGGGGGACTTCAACTATCCGGATATATGTTGGGAAAATAACACAGCGGGGCACAGACTATCCAACAAAT
>NW_020679436.1:0-2367 GCF_002925995.2 Terrapene triunguis | reverse complement strand
TAACCATAGAGTCCCAGAATCGCAAAAGAGCTCCAGCATGGACCGAACGGGAGGTACAGGATCTGATCACTGTATGGGGAGACGAATCCATGCTAGCTGAACTCCGTTCCAGTAAACAAAATGCCAAAACATTTGAAAAAATCTCCAAGGCCATGAAGGACAGAGGCTATAACAGGGACTCGCAGCAGTGCCACATGAAAATTAAGGAGCTCAGGCAAGCCTACCAAAAAAACAGAGAGGCAAACAGCCGCTCTGGGTCACAGCCCCAAACATGCCGCTTCTATGATGAGCTGCATGCCATTCTAGGGCTGCAGCCACCAGTACCCCAAACCTGTGCTTTGACTCCGTCAATGGAGTAGGACGCAACACGGAAGCGGGTTTTGGGGACGAGGAAGATGATGATGAGGAGGTTGAAGATAGCTCACAGCAAGGAAGCGGAGAAACCGGCTTCCCCAACAGCCAGGAACTGTTTCTCACCCTGGACCTGGAGCCAGTAACCCCCAAACCCACCCAAGGCGGGCTCCCGGACCCTGAAGGCGGAAAAGGGACCTCTGGTAAGTGTACCTTTGTAAATATTAGACATGGTTTAAAAGTAAGCATGTTTAATGATTAATTTGCCCTGGCATTCGCGGCCAGTACAGCTACTGGAAAAGTCTGTTAACGTGTCTGGGGATGGAGCGGAAATCCTCCAGGGACGTCTCCATAAAGCTCTCCTGGATGTACTCCCAAAGCCTTTGCAAAAGGTTTCTGGGGAGGGCGGCCTTATTCTGTCCTCCATGGTGGGACACTTTACCACGCCAGGTCAGCAGCACGTAGTCTGGAATCATTGCAGAACAAAGCATGACAGCGTATGGTCCCGGTGTTTGCTGGCATTCAAACAACATCCATTCTTTATCTCTCTGTGTTATCCTCAGGAGAGTGATATCGTTCATGGTCACCTGGTTGAAATAGGGTAGTTTTATTAAGTGGACATTCAGAGGTGCCCGTTCCTGCTGGGCTGTTTGCTTGTGGCTGAACAGAAATGTTCCCCGCTGTTAGCTACTTGGTGGGGGGAGGGGTGAAGCCATCAAAATGCGACCTTGTAACGAAAGCACATGTACTATGTAATGTTAACAGCAAGGTTTAACATGAAAGAGTGTATCCATTGTCCTATAAAATATGTCTTTAACTACCACTCTACCTTTTTTCCCCTCCACCAGCTGCATATGTTTCTCCTTCCCAGAGGCTAGCGAAGATTAGAAGGTAAAAAAACGCACTCGGGATGAAATGTTCTCTGAGCTCATGCTGTCCTCCCACACTGACGGAGCACAGCAGAATGCGTGGAGGCAGACAATGTCAGAGTGCAGGAAAGCACAATATGAACGCGAGGAGAGGTGGCGAGCTGAAGAGATTAAGTGGCGGGCTGAAGATGATAGGTGGTGTCAGCTTGCTGACAGAAGGCAGGAGTCAATGCTCAGGCTTCTGGAGCATCAAGTTAATATGCTCCAGCGTATGGTTGAGCTGCAGGAAAGGCAGCAGGAGCACAGACCGCCCCTACAGTCCCTGTGTAACCAACCACCCTCCTCCCCAAGTTCCATAGCCTCCTCACCCAGACGCCCAAAAACGCGGTGGGGGGGGGGGCCCTCCGGCCACCCAACCACTCCACCCCAAAGGATTGCCCAAGCAACAGAAGGCTGGCATTCAATAAGTTTTAAAGTGCAGTGTGGCCTTGTCCTTCCCTCCTCCCCCACCCTCCTGGGCTACCTTGGCAGTTATCCCCCTATTCGTGTGATGAATTAATAAAGAATGCATGAATGTGAAGCAACAATGACTTTATTGCCTCTGCAAGCGGTGATTGAAGGGGGGAGGGGGAGAGTGGTTAGCTTACAGGGAAATAGAGTGAATCAAGGGGGGGGGGGGAAAGAGAGGTTCATCAAATAGAAACAAACAGAACTTTCACACCGTAGCCTGGCCAGTCACGAAACTGGTTTTCAAAGCTTGTCTGATGCGCACCGTGCCCTCCTGTACTCTTCTAACTGCCCCAGTGTCTGGCTGCACGTAATCAGCGGCCAGGCGATTTGCCTCAACCTCCCAACCCGCCATAAACGTCTCCCCCATTCACCAGCTCTGCTCCCTGCATATGTCATTTCCACCTGCTGATTTTAGTGACTAAGATATATTTTATGCAAAATGGGGCTTGTAAGGTATCATTGGAAATGTTATGATTTACTGAATGTGATTATCCAATTTTTATGCATGTATCATTTCTGTATCTGAAGTTAGGAATATTGACTATAACCATTACAACTGTGTGTGTACTTGGGGAAACGCCCACAGACAGTAAGCAGTCAGCCTTAATGGGCCATTAGAAAAACACAATGAGTCTTT
>NW_020679435.1:0-1328 GCF_002925995.2 Terrapene triunguis | reverse complement strand
CGGCTGTTTCGCGCGCTGCTGCTCCCCCTCCCTCCCAGGCTTGAGAGCCTGGGAGGGAGGGGGAAACTCCGAGTGGCCGCTGCGCGGGGTAATTAAAAAATGGGGGGGGCGGCCAAAATTGTTTTTGCTTGGGGCGGCAAAAATCCTAGAGCCGGCCCTGTTCCCATTGTTCCCCCTTGTATTTAAAAAAATTGCAACCAAATGATCCCCTTTACTGTTGGCAATGTACAGGGAATGTTTTGATAGGAACAAACCACCAAACTTCATGAACAAGGCTATGATCTCAGTAATAGTAAAGCCAAATCAAGATCTACTACAGTTTTCATTTTATTGACCAGTATCATTCCTAAATGATAAATTTAAGATAATTTCTAAATCATTAGCCAAAAGGAAAGAGTACCCTTATTTGGGTTAAGATACAGAGATTAATCAGGTTTAGTGAAGTCACCTTCAGTGTATTTGAATCTGAGAAGTTGGTGACCTATAGATAGTGGCCTCACTTAAAGTGGACAGCATCTTTGACTACATTGACTGTGGGCTTCCTAAACAGGATCAGATGAGTTTTAGTAACAGTTTTGGAGAATGTATTTCCACATTATATAGTGAAACTTCAGCCTGATTAATACAATTTGGTGATGGCTGGTTGAGACCTTCTTGTTTTCTAAGGGGGTTGAAGAGGACACAACATTACTATCCTTTTTTCTGAAAAATTTTGTACCTTGACTGGGTGGTAGTAATAATGGGAGCACTGGTGTAGAGAAGGCACCAAGACCTGCTGACATTTTTACTAGCATATTGTGTAAACCTGCATTGTGCAGGTTTAGCTCAAACAGTGGCCACACTAGTGTTAGCAAAACTGGAAAATCTTTCAGAAAAAGGGCTAGGATAGACAGTCTAAGAGCCACAAGTGTGTTATCTACTATAATTAAAGCTGAACTGGAAGACCCCACCAATGATGCAATTCACTTAGCTTTTATAATCTGATGCAAGTTCTTTAAATTCTGCAAGATAACCCAAGGCAAAGCCTCATTCCAGTCACTGGTTTATAACTCCATAGAGTGTTGCAAGTTTGCTGGGTATCTGTGAAGGGGAAGCTCATATGTTTTCTGAGAAGGCCACAGGTAGTTAGCATATCCCTAAATCACAGCTTTGCAGAGATATATTCTGCAATTTAAGCACTATATAAGGCATTAACCAACCCCAGACCAGATTCATGTAAAGCAGAATAGTCCTATTGAAATCAGTGGAACTATGCCACTTTGCACCAGCTCAGGATCTGGCCTGTATTTAATCTGCAGGACTACCAGCTGTTGGTTGTGTGTCCTTCA
>NW_020679434.1:0-2357 GCF_002925995.2 Terrapene triunguis | reverse complement strand
GCCCCACGCGGGGCCTGCCCCTCCCCCTCTCCCGGGGTCTGCGCTGGGGGCGGGGCCCGTCATTAGCCCCGCCCTGCCCGGGCGGGAGGGGCAACCCCTGGGCCGGAGCCTGCAGGGAAGGAGCTCAGAGCCCCCAGCCCGGGGGGGAGACGGGATTGGTGGGAAAGGGGGAGATGGGGGCAGATGGGCCCGAGGGAGGGAAAGTGGGGAGATGGGGGGAGAGGGGACCAGGGTGGGGAAGGGGGAGATGGGGGGGGGGGGATTCCCAGACCCACTGGCTGCAGCCTCTCTGGGCAGATCGTCCCGTCCCGGGGAACAAGGAGCAGAAGGAGGCAAAGCCGGATTTGTCGGACACGTACCAGCCACGGGGGTTTCGTCGCCGTGTAGACGTACCCTGACATTATGTCTACACTGCGATTAACACCCCCGGGGCACCTGTCTCCAAGCCCGGGGCAGCTGGCTCAGGCTTGTGGGGCTGTACAATGACAGTGCAGACATACGGGCTTGAGCCCAGCCACTGAGCCCCACGAGGGGGGAGGGTTTCCCAACCCAGCGGGAACACAAGTATCTGCACCACAGGTTTGAGCCCCACAGCTTTAGCTCCAGGAGCCCAAGTCCGCTGACCCAGGCCAGCCCTGCTGCAATCTTTATCCCGGGAGAGATGGACTCTGCGGGTACGTCTCCATTGCAATGTCAGCCCTGGTGTGCGCAAAGCAGCCCCCTATTCACCACTGTCATATAATGATGCTATGGTTTGCACACAGTCTGTAGGGTGACCAGATGTCCCAATTTTATCGGGACTGTCCCGATATTTGCTTGTTCGTCCCACGTCCTGATCAGTGGCGGATTAATAATTTTGCCGCCCCTAGGCCGGGAAATAATTGCCCCCCTGACCCCGGCCCGACCCCACCCTTTTCCCGCCCCCATTCCAACCCCCCCCCCACAGTCCCCGCCCCACCCCCGCCCCCCCCTTCCCCTATTGGATCCCTTCCCCAAAGCCCCGCCCCTGGCCCCACCTTTTCCCCCAGTGCGCAGCCTTCCCCCTCCTCCCCACTCCCTCCCTGCCCTGCGAAA
The DNA here is from genome assembly GCF_002925995.2 of Terrapene triunguis. Lineage (NCBI taxonomy): Eukaryota > Metazoa > Chordata > Testudines > Emydidae > Terrapene > Terrapene triunguis. Next base: position 1,283 of record NW_020679434.1, on the reverse strand, counting down.
CAGCTGTTTCGCGGCGCAAGCACTGGGAGGGGAGAGAAACGGGAGAGAAACAGGACGCAGCGGCGCGCTTGCAGAGGAGGCGGAGGTGAGCTGGAGCAGGTGGGTGGGGCGTGGAGGGGAGCTTCCGCCCCTGCAAATTTGCTGCCCTAGGCCTAGACCTTGTCGGCCTAGGCAATAATACAGCACTGGTCCTGACCCATGTGCGGTCGGGACACTGGACAAACAAGCAATTTTGGCCTCCCGGAGGGACTCTCTCCCCCCCCCCCCCCGCCCCCGCCCCCTCCTTCCCCTATTGGATCCCTCCCCAAATCCCCGCCCTGGCCCCGCCTCTTCCCCAAGCAGGTGGCATTCCTCCTCCCTCCGAGGCTTGCAGCTGTAATGGCGGCGCAAGCCTGGAGGGAGGGGGTGGTGGTGGCGCGGCTTCCAGTTCCTGGAGCTGGTGAGTCGTGAGTACGAGCTCCGGCACCGGGTGGGGAAGTGGGGCTGGCAAGGGGACTGCTCCCCTAGGAGGGAGACGGGGGGCTCTGGAGCCTGGCAGTGGCGGGGGAGAGCGGCTCGGGCCGTGCGAGCGGGCCATGTAAAGTTTATCGGCGCGAGGGGAACCCCGGCCGGCTCCTTGCCCCTGTAGGGGGGTAGCGTCCCCGCCCCACACCCGCTTCAGCATGTTCTGCCGGCCACTGCAGGCCAGGTAAGGAGCCGAGATCCCCCTCCCCCCTCGTCCTGGCTCCTCAGCTAATCCCCCCCGTCTCCCTCCTGGGGGAGCAGCCCCCTTGCCAGCCCCCCTTGCCCGCCCGGTGCCGGAGCTCGTACTCACCAGCAGCTCCAGGAACTGGAAGCCGCGCCACCACCCTCTCCCTCCAGGCTTGCGCCGCCATTCCAGCTGGAAGCCTGGGAGGGAGGAGGAATGCCACTCAGCTGAGGAGCCGGGACGAGGGGGGAGAGGGGAACTCGGCTTCTTACCTGGCCTGCGGCGGCCGGCGACACATGCTGGCACGGGGCGGGGATGCTACCCCCCTACAGGGGCGAGGAGCCGGCCGGGGTCCCCCTGAGCCGATAAACTTTACATGGCCCGCTCGCAGGGCCCGAGCCGCTCTCCCACGCCGCTGCCAGGGTCCGGAGCCTTGCGCCTCTCCCGCTCGGCTATGCTCCGGCGGCTCCTTCCCGGCGGTGCCTGCTAATTTCCCCGGCCCCTGAGAAACAGCTGTTTTTTTTTTTTTTGCTCTGCCCCCCATCCCGATCCCGATATTTCATTTCTGTGATCTGGTCACCCTAACAGTCTGCCT
>NW_020679433.1:0-5218 GCF_002925995.2 Terrapene triunguis | reverse complement strand
TGTGTTTTAAATACAAATGATTTGGTTCTTGAGCTTTTGATGAACTTAACCAGTGAAAAGCAAATCCTTCCCGAAGCGCATGGTGTAAATAACTGGGTTGTGTGTTGCGGCAGTGTGAGCATCATCGAATATCAGGGTTGGAAGGGACCTCAGGATGTCATCTAGTCCAACCCCTTGCTCAACGCAGGACCAATCCCCAACTAAATCATCCCAGCCAGGGCTTTGTCAAGCCTGACCTTAAAAACCTATGAGGAAGGAGATTCTACCACCTCCCTAGGTAACCCATTCCAGTGCTTCACCACCCTCCTAGTGAAAACATTTTCCCCAATATCCAACCTAAACCTCCCCCACTGCAACGTGAGACCATTACTCTTCATTCTGTCATCTGGTACCACTGAGAACAGTCTAGATCCATCCTCTTTGGAATTGAACTACTCCTTTCAGGCAGTTGAAAGCAGCTATCAAATCCCCCCCCCCTTATTCTTCTCTTCTGCAGACTTTATTGTGCATTTTAAATAATCCCAGTTCCCTCAGCCTCTCCTCATAAATCATGTGCTCCAGCCCCCTAATCATTTTTGTTGCCCTCCGCTGGACTCTTTCCAATTTTTCCACATCCTTCTTGTAGTATGGGGCCCAAAACTGGCCCCACACCACAAAAACAAGGAATCATCTTTTTACTCAAACACTGGGGAAGCAGTGGAGCTATGGGGGGAGAAGTGGAACTGCTCCTCTGACTCCCCGATCTCTGGTGTGTGTGTGTGTGTGGGTGGTTTTTGGGGTGTCGTGTGTGTGTGGGAGTGAGAGAGGTTGGGAGTGTCTTAATGTGGGAAAGGGAAGTTAAGAGTTTTGCAATTAATTCCAAACACAGTAAGCCCTCTGGTCATGCTTCACTCTTGCAGTAGTGAGTCCTGTAGTCTAGGTCCAGCTCCTGTAAAATGTCTTTCTCGGTCTCTCATACAAGCCTCCTCTTGTTCTGGTGGAATGTAGCTATCACGACAGGTCACTTTTGCAGAAAGAGAGGCAAGTTCTGAAGTAGGTAGAGCAAATCCCATGCAGGGCTTTGAATATCAGGCCAGAGACTTTAAACAACTCTTGGTGACATCTTGCTGTGACCCAGGAACCTCTTGGTGCCAACTGGCAGAGGGCACAGGGAGTTATAGGAATCCCCTGGGTGTGATGTCTACATAACAGTGCACCAAAGGGTGGCATGTGTGGGCTCTAGTAGTTGCCAGTAATGCACTGGTCAGCTTAGTCACTGTGATATGCATGTACGGGTAACGTTTAAAAAGTCATGTATCTATACTGGAAATTAAAGCCTTGAAGTTTAAAAGCAGGTCTCCAGGAGGTGACAAGCCTTGGCCAGATTCTGTTCGGGCAGGGGATAGGGAATGCTTCTCTCTGTTTGTCTGGTCAGGTGTGTATTGTGCATTTTATCTCTCACAATGGAAGCCTAGCTGCATGCAAAGCCAGATGCCAATTTTAAGATTGGAAGGTCAACAAGAGAGGGAGGCCACTGGGAAGAACAATCAACAGGGGGTTTCCATCCCTTCCCTTGAAGAGCCAAGGCCAAAAGCACTGATTGGGGGGTGGGCTGGTTGAGGTCTCTTGGTGCTGCCCATTACTGGTGGCAGGCGCAGCACATTTTGCTCGGCTCTGGGACTGCCACAGTGCCACCTCAGCCTGCAGGGCACAGTTCTCCTGCAACAGGCAGGAGTGTGCTCGATCCAGCTGTGGAGAGACGGGGTGGGGTGGGAGGCAGAGAAAGGAGACTGAACCTGTTACCCCAGTCAGGGGTTCAGCCCCAGAGAGCCCCCAGCCAGGCCCTGGGGTAGAGGGGTGAGGTGAGCGACACCGGGACCAGTTTGGCCAAGAGGGAAGGCACTGACAGATGGCTCATGGTGAGATGGAGTGGGTGGGATAGGCTGTGGCATGTGAAGAGTTAAGGGTGTTTCAGAAGGGAAGGGGTGGTGCAGCCACCTTGTAGATGGGGAGTTGGGGTGTGCGGTAGGTGACCCCAGATTTGGGCGGAATAGGGCCGGGGAACTCTGGGTTTGGCAGGGGAGCCTCAGTCGGCAAAACTGCTGAGCAAGCCCGGCTGCTGGGGACAGGCTGAGATCAGTCTCCCACTGGCAGCTTCATGCTCCACCCTGGGCAGGGATGGATGGCTGGGGAGGGCACCGTGCGCAGCCTGCAATGGGGGGAATGTGGCTCCTTTCACAGACAGCAGAGAGGGGAGGGGGGAAGAGGACAGGTCAGTGCCCTGGGGAGGGGGTCCTCTGACTTCCACCACTGCAAAACAGCACACCCACACCCCACTGCCGGCCACCAAGATGGAGGGGACAGTTCAGTGCACAGGGGGAGGTCCTAGGTATTCCCCACTGCAAAATAGCAACTTGCCACCCTCACCCCCATTGTCTGTCTGCAAGCCAGATGCTGAGGAAAGGAAGAGGAAACCTTCCAGTTGTGCCTCTGCTGCTCCCCTGACCCCAGCACCCTCCTCCCCAAAAAATCCCTCTCTTCCTGACCCTGCCCCCGACACACTCTCCACACAGATTCTAGCAGGCAGGACAAATGGGTGAGGCTGTGAGACCTGGAGCTGCATTGAAGGGCAAGGGTTGGAAGGGGAATGGAAAGATGCTGTTTGGGGGGCAACACCCTTACATGTCCCCCTATCTCCACTCCTACCAGTGGACCACCTTGGACTGTATTGTGGCCCACCTTTGGGAAACTCTGATCTAAAGGGTCACTGTACTCCCCGAGTCTCTGGGATGAAGAGCCAATTTGAACTTTTTGTGGGGTGTTGGGAGGGAAGTGCTGGAGACTGGGTGTAGAACTCACTAGGGTTGCTAGAGAGGGGATTGTGCAGGTAGGTTTAGAGCTGATAAGGGAACCTGTCCCCCGTGGGTAGGGTGGCTAATGTACAATGAATTACTTTAATCTCTCAGTATTATCCTAACCAACTCAAACCCACCCTCAAATCCTTACACGCTCTTATAAAACCCCAAAGGCACAATAGCTTTCCTCCAAGAAACTCATTTATCTACTAATAGTGTTCACCACCACCCTGAGTATGGATCCCTCCCTTCTTGCATGACAGGCTTTTTGAGCTGGGACAATCTGAGTTCCAGACTGGTGCAGAAGGAATGAGGACAGCACCACAGGTTTCTCTGGTGGCAGAAGAGCAAGAACAGAGCCCAGACCTGGATTAGACCTTGGAACAGACTCTGTGGCCAGCTGGGCTGGGGAATGTCCTAGGTCCATATTCTGATTTCAGGATCTGTTTGGGCCCAGGGAATGCGCTGGAGATGAAGCACCAATGGAGCCAGAGCTGCGGCTGGGAAGTGGTTGCTGCTGCCACCTTTGTTGTTACTATGGGGGGAAACTGCAGTATAAGTGGAGAGATTTCTGGGTTACAACCAATAAAACTATTGTTATGGAGGATATTTATGTGCTATAGGGTGTCCTTAGCTTCAGTTGCGTGTGGAAGCCATACCAGTCCCCTGGTCCCCCTTCCTCCAACCTCCCCACCATGTGTGAACCAAGCATGCGGGGGGGATTTAAATGTGCAACTGTTACATTGATGGTGGAAGGGCATCTGATCTGGGACTACAGGCTTAGGAAGCTCAAGTACCTATTTCCACATATTCTTCTTTCTATACCTGTCACACGGTAGTACAGTTATTCCAATACTAGTATTACAGTGCTATTGCAGGGAGACTGCATTATAATAAATCCCAGTGGCTGTATCATGCGAAACCGTCTCCTGGTGACAATGGCATCTTGGTGTTATGCATGTGTGGCACAATGTCTGGGGTGTTGGGGGATGCGTGGAGGCAGTTCCATTGTCAGCAAGTTTCAGAACCCTGGTAATATTTTTCTGAATTTTTCCATACTCCCGGTTAGTGATTTCCTTGCTCTATAAAAAAATTGTTAAGCGTCAAGACAGTCAGGGATATTTCTGGGCATGGCAAACTTCCAGCAATCAGCCCCAGGGGGTTGGAACAATTTGTGTATAACGGGGAGTGGGATGGCACCTTAAAGACGAACAGATTTGTTTGGGCATAAGCTTTTGTGGGTAAAACACCTGAAGGTAAAAAATCCATTGCAATCGACATACTGTACTGACTATGGTGAGAGATTGTGCCACACACTCAAAGAAACTGAGGAACCACCTGATCAGCTTCCTGTACAGCAAACAGGAGAAGATCAAGAATGAGCTCTCAAAACTAGAGACTCTCATACAAAACCAACCTTCCAGACAAACTTCCACGTGGCTGGACTTTACAAAAACAAGACAAGCCATTTACAACGCACACTTTACTTCTCTACAGAGGAAAAAGGACAGTAAACTATCTAAACTCCTACATGCCACAGGGGGCTACAACAGTGGTACTCTTAACTCACCCAACAGTATTGTTAATCTATCCAACCACGCACTTAGCCCGGCAGAAGAGTCTGTCCTATCTTGGGGACTCTCTTTCTGCCCCACCACCCCCATGCATATGATACAGTTCCGCAGTGATCTGAAAGCCTACTTTCGCCATCTCCAACTCAAGGAATATTTTCAATACACCAGTGAACAGAGCACTGACCTACAGGAACCCTCCTACTAACACTACAAGAAGAATTCTCTGTGGACTCCTCCTGACAGTCGAAATGACAGATTGGAACTTCTACATAGAGTGCTTCCACAGATGTGTACAGCCTGAAATTGTGAACAAACAACATCACTTGCCCCATAACCTCAGCCATACAGAACGCAACGCCATCCACAGCCTCAGAAACACCTCTGACGTTATAATCAAAGGGGCTGACAAAGGAGGTGCTGTAGTCATCATGAACAGGTTGGATTATGAACAGGAGGCTGCCAGGCAACTCTCCAACACCATATCCTCCGATCCCACTGTGGAGTACCAAAAGAAACTACACCATCTGCTCAAGAAACTCCCTGCTACTGCACAGGTACAAATCTACACAGAGACACCCCTAGAGCTCTCATATCTACTCTATCGACACCATCATAGGACCCAGCCACACCATCAGAGGCTTATTCACCTGCAAATCTACTAATGTGATATATACCATCATGTGCCAGCAATGCCACTCTGCCATGTGCAGTGGCTAAACCGGACAGTCTCTACGCAAAAGGATAAATGGACACAAATCAGACATCAGGAATGATAACATACAAAAGTCAGTAGGAGAACACTTCAATCTC
>NW_020679432.1:0-2314 GCF_002925995.2 Terrapene triunguis | reverse complement strand
TGACATTAGATCACACACACCCACATGTTATTTCTGTTCTCAGGGTTATTTCGGTTATTTCCTTGCGGTGTACCTGTTAAGTTTGTGGGTACAGACTTGGAAACCCCCTATGCCATTCCACCATTATCTATCTATCTAAGTGAAAGGTCTCAGACATATGTGTGTGTGTTCTCTTTGCTATCTGGGTGAAAGGTCCCAGACAAAGATATGCTAACTTTGCCTTAGCTCAACGGGCAGGATATGGCCTGTTGGTCCCTTGCATTACAGCCCAACTTACTTTAATATAAATATATAAACCTATTACAATAAACCAAATGTTTAAACTATCAGAAAAGATAGATAGATATGCAAGAAAGCAGGTTAATCCTATAGGCTACAGAACCATACAAGATTAGGGTTGGAAGAAACCTCAGGAGGTCATCTAGCCCAACCCCCTGCTCAAAGCAGGAAAAAAACCAACTAAATCATCCCAACCAGGGCTCTGTCAAGCCGGGCCTTAAAAACCTTTAATGATTACAATTTCACGACCTCCCTAGATAACGCATTTCAGTGCTTCACCACCCTCCTAGTGAAATAGTGTTTCCTAATATCCAACCTAGACCACTGCAACTTGAGACCATTGCTCCTTATTCTGTCATCTGCCACCACTGAGAACAGTCTAGATCATGGGTCAGCAACCTTTCAGAAGTGGTGTCCCGAGTCTTCATTTATTCACTCTAATGTAAGGTTTCAGGTGCCAGTCATACATTTTAACGTTTTTAGAAGGTCTCTTTCTATAAGTCTATAATATATAACTAAACTATTGTTGTATGTAAAGTAAATAAGGTTTTTAAAATGTTTAAGAAGCTTTATTTAAAATTAGATTAAAATGCAGAGCCCCCCGGACCAGTGGCCAGGACCCGGGCAGCGTGAGTTCCACTGAAATCAGCTCGCGTGCCGAAGGCGGCACAAGTGCCATAGGTTGCCTACCTCTGGTCTAGATCCATCCTCTTTGGAACCCCCTTTCAGGTAGTTGAAAGCAGCTATCAAATCCCCTCTCACTCTTCTCTTCTGCAGACTAAACAAGTCCAGTTCCCTCAGCCTCTCCTCTTAAGTCCCAGCCCCCTGATCATTTTCGTTGCCCTCCTTTGGACTCTCTCCAATTTGTCCACATCCCTTCTGTAGTGGGGGTCCCAAAACTGGATGCAATACTCCAGATGTGGCCTCACCAATGCCTCACCAATGCCGAATAGAGGGGAATAATCATTTCCCTTGATCTGCTGGCAATGCTCCTACTAATACAGCCCAGTATGCTGTTAGCATTCTTGGCAACAAGCGCACAGTGCTGACTCATATCCAGCTTCTCATCCACTGTAATCCCCAGGTCCTTTACTGCAGAACTGCTGCTTAGCCAGTCGGTCCCCAGCCTGTTGTGGTGCATGGGATTCTTCTGACCTAAGTGCAGGATTCTGCACTTGTCCTTGTTGAACCTCATTTCTTTTCGCCCAATCCTCCAATTTGTCTAGGTCAACCTGTTAAAACAAACTAATATATTTCTTTTACAGGATAACAAGCCTCATGGATAGTGGGCAAGTGGCAGATGTGGTATATCTTAATTTTTAGTAAGGCTTTAAATACTTTCTTGACCTTCTCATAAACAAATTAGGAAAATACATCCTAGGTGAAGCTACGCTAAGGTGGGTGCATCACTGGTCGGAAAACCATTCCCAGAGAATATTTAGCAGGGGTCTACACTCTAAGGCCTGGTCTACACTACGATTTTAGGTCGAATTTAGCAGCGTTACCTCGATTTAAGCCTGGACCCATGCACACGACGAAGCCCTTTTTTTCAAATTAAAGGGCTCTTTAAACCAATTTGTTTAATCCATCTCCAACGAGGGGATTAGTGCTGAAAACGGCCTTTCTGGGTCGGATTTGGGGTAGTGGGGACGCAATTCGACGGTATTGGCCTCCGGGAGCTATCCCAGAGTGCTCCATTGTGACCGCTCTGGACAGCACTCTCAACTCAGATGCAATGGCCAGGTAGACAGGAAAAGGCCCGTGAAATTTTGAATTTCCTGTTTGCCCAGCATGGTGGAGAGCCCAGGTGAACACGCAGAACTCATCAGCACAGGTAAACATGATGGAGTCCCAGGATCGCAAAAGAGCTCCAGCATGGACTGAACGGGAGGTACGGGATTTGCTCGCCATATGGGGAGACGAATCAGTGCTAGCTGAACTCCGTAGCAGTAAACGAAATGGCAAAATATTAGAAAAAGTCTCAAAGAGCATGAAGGACAGAGGCCATAACAGGGACGCACAGCAGTGCCGCATG
>NW_020679431.1:0-4647 GCF_002925995.2 Terrapene triunguis | reverse complement strand
CCCCAGAGAGAGAACTGATCCTTGTGGAATTCCACAAGGGAGGGGTCTAGTGCTGGAGGTGCAGTTTCCCATCACCACTAATAAGGTGCATCCCTCTAGGAAGAATTCAGACCATTTTAGTGCATTCCTCTGGACTCCTGCTGCCTCTTCGGTTAGAGAGAAGTATCTCATTTTCAACAGTGTCAAATAATGCAAAGAGGTCCAGGAGGATGAGCATGATTATCTGTCTCCGGCCACTGATAGGAGGAGATTGTCCATCAGTGCTTCCAAAGCAGAGGAAGTGGATAGCAATTGATAGAAATTAGAAGTTATAAAATATAGAAAATGAATAAGGAAGTAAAAGACACCAGAGACAAATTCATGGCTAGCAGGGCTGAGGAAAATAATAATAAGATTTTGTTAGTATATATTAGAAACAAAGAAAATCCTAATAGTGGCATAAGCCTTTACTAGAGGGTTATGGTAACACTGTAAATAGTGATGCTGTCATAAATATAAAGAGAAGCGTAGGATAAGATCCCTCCTTGTCAGCTGTACTGAATCACTTTACCTATAAGGAGTTAAGAAGTTCAAATAACCTAGTTGGCACCTGACCAGAAGAACCAATGAGGAAAGAAGATACTTTCAAATCTGGGGGGAGAGGATTTGTTTGTGGTTCTCTCTTTGTTGTTCCATCTCTGGATGGAGGGAGAGACCAAGCAGGTACAACATCTCCTGAAAATATACCTGTAATGATCCATCTAAAACTACAGAAATTGTAAGTAGGCAAGAAAATGTATTAGGTTATTTTTGTTTTAGCTTGTGAATTTTCCCTGTGCTAAAGAGGTAGTTTCATTACTGTTTTGTAACTGTGAAGCTGAGCCAGAGGGGAATCCTCTGTGTTTTAAATCTTTTTATTTACCCTGTAAAGTTACCTTCCATTTTGATTTTGCAGGTGTGATTCTTTTACTTTTTCTTTATAAATAAAGTTATTCTTTTAAGAACCTGATTGATTTTCAGTGGCCTAAAGACAAAGGGTTTGGTCTGTGCTCACATTGCTAACCAATTGGTTGGTATATTATTCTCAAGCCTCCCCAGGAAAGAGAGTGAAGAGGTTTGGGAGGATATTTTGGGGTGATAGGGGCTCCAAGTGTGCCTTTCCTGAATTTTTGTGTAAATCACTTGGTGGTGGCAGCAATACCGTCCAAGGACAAGGAAAGGAATTTGTACCTTGGGGAGTTTTAAAGCTAAGCAGGTGGAATATAAACTTAGGTTTTTTTTTCATGCAGGTCCCCACATCTGTACCCCAGAGTTCAGAGTGTTGGGGGAAACCGTAAGAGATGCACCCAGGGCAAAAAATGTTCAATAAACCTTTCTGTGTTGTATTTGGAAAGTAGCAGGATGATGCACTCAGATCACATAAACTACTTTCCAGTCTACTGGTAACTATGGGGGATGGTAAACAGCACCCACTAGGGTCCATGGGGAATCATCATCCAATGGGTTTTTTTCTAATGGCTCACAAAGGTCCTTAAGCACAGAAATCCCACTTATTTTGGCCTCTAGTGGCCTGGCCCATGGGCTGGAGAGAGAAGCCTATTTCCATGTCGGACTGGCAGCTGCGACCCCTCTGCTGGAGCGAGTTGAGTAGGACAGGTCAGCACTTTCTTGTGAGAGACATAAGAACATATATACGAATGACCATACTGGGTCAGAACAAGGGTCCATCTAGCACAGTATCCTGTCTTCCGACAGTGGCCAATGCCAGTTGCCCCAGAGGGAAAGAACAGAACAGGTAACCAGCAAGTGATCCATCACCTGTCACCGAATCCCAGCTTCTGGCAAACAGAGGCTAGGGACACCATGCATGCCCATCCTGGCTGTTAGCTATCCTTCATGGCTATCCGCCTGGCTATCCTGGCTATTGTCCATGAATGTATCTAGTTGTTTTTTGAATCCTGTTATAGTCTTGGCCTTCACAATATCCACTAGCAAAGAGTTCTACAGGGAGACTGTGAGTTGTGTAAAAAAAATATGTCCTTTTGTTTCTTTTAAACCTGCTGCCTATTAATTTCATTTGACGACCCCTTGTTCTTGTTTTATCAGAAGGAGTAAATAACACCTCATTATTTACTTTCTCCACACCAGTCCCATGATTTTATAGTCCTTTAACATATGCTTCCTTAGTCTCTCTTTTCTAAGGTGAAAAGTCCCAATTTTATTAATCTCTCCTCATACGGAAGCTGTTTCATACCTTAATAATTTTCGTGGCCCTTTTCTGTACCTTTTCCAATTCCAGTATATCTTTTTTGAGATGGGGTGACCACATCTGCACGCAGTACTCAAGATGTGGGCATACCATGGATTTATATAGAGGCAATATGATAATTTCTGTTTTATTATCTATCCATTTCTCAACATTCTGTTCACTTTTCTAACTTCTGCTGCACATTGAGTGGATGTTTTCAGAGAAATATCCACAATGATTCCAAAATCTCTTTGTTGAGTGGCAACAGCTAACTTAGACCCCATTATTTTATATGTATAATTGGGATTATCTTTTCCAATGTGCATTACTTTGCATTTATCAATAACTAACTCTCTCCAATCTGAAAACTGAGCATTTATTCCTACCCTTTCTTTCCTATCTTTTAACCAGCTACCGATCCATGAGGTAATCTTCCCTCTTATCCCATGACAATTTACTTTGCTTAAGAGACTTTTTTGAGAGACTTTGTCAAAAGCTTTGTGAAAACCTAAGTACACTATATCCGTGGATCACACTTGTCCATATTGTCATGAGAATGTAAAGTAAATAGTTTAAACAGGCAAAATAAGCAAGCAAGAGAATGTAAATGAAAGCACTAGGCCACACTCCCCTTCTCCTCCCCCCCACCCCAGCTGGTAGCCTTCCTTTCAATAACAAGAGAAGAGAAGGGGCTAGTCCAGCAGTAGAAAGGTCTAAGGAGGAGACACAACGTCTCCAAGAAAGTGACCTTGGCTAAAAGTAACCCTGCTCCTTATCCTTCCCATCAGGTACAAAAGAGGTGGTGTTATTGCCCCTAGACTCAAGACCCCCCCCACCCCAGAACGGAACACGATCATATATTGGAAGGGGTGGTACCAGGGGAGAGGCATTAAAAGTATAATTATGTTTGCCAAGAAGAGGGGGGTGGAAAAGGGAGCTCCATCGGCAGGTGGACATGATGGCAGGTGGAGCTAGGGATCAGGAGAAGATGGTTCTATCAATGTATAGAATAGTGGAAGAGGGAGGGAAAGAGGAAAACTCTATTGGCATATAGAGATAGCCCGACTAGTGTGAAGCACTTCAGAATATGCTTGCTTGTTTAGCTCCAATAAACCCATCACATTGCCTGCAGATTGGACTCTGAACTGTTATTTTTCTGGCACACTGTGTCTGGGAACTGAGAGGGAGGAGGGAGCTGGACCCCCACCAACACATATGCTTATTGACCCCCTCAAAGAATTCTGGTAGATTGGTGAGGCATGATATCCCTTTATAAAAAACATGTTGACTCTTCCCCAACAGGTAATCTATATGCTTGACAATTTTGTACTTTAATATAGTTTTAACCAGTTTGCCCAGTGCTGAAGTCAGGCTTTCTGGCCTGTAATTGTCAGGATCACCTCTGGAGCCCTTTTTTAAACATTGGCATCGCATTAGCTGTTCTCCAATCATTTGGTACAGAAGCTGATTTAAATGATAATTTACAAATGACAGTTAATAGCTCTTTAATTCCATATTTGAGTTCCTTCAGAACTCTTGGGTGAATACCATCTGGTCCTGGTTGCTTATGACTGTTTAGATTATCAATTTGTTCCAATACTTCCTCTAATGACACCTCAATCTGGACAGTTCCTCAGATTTCTCACCTAAAATGAATGGCTCAAGTTTGGGAATCTCCTTCACATCCTCAGCCATGAAGTCTGATGCAAAGAATTCATTTAGTTTCTCCACAATGGCCTTATTGCCCTTGAGTTCTCCTTTAGCATGTAGATCGTCCAGTAGCCCCACTGGTTGTTTAGCAGGCTCCCTGTTTCTAATGTACTTAAACATTTTTTGCTATTACTTTTTGAGTCTTTGGCTAGCTGTTCTTCATAGCCTTTTTTGCCTTCCTTATTATATTTTTGCACTTCACTTGCCAGAGTTTATGCTCCTTTCTATTTTCCTCACTAGGATTTAACTTCCACTTTTTAAAGGATGCCTTTTTGCCTCTCACTGCTTCTTTTACTTTGTGGCACTTTTACTACCCACCGTGGCACTTTTTTTTGTTTTCTTACTACACCTCTACCCCGATATAATGCTGTCCTCGGGAGCCAAAAAATCTTACCGCGTTATAGGTGAAACCGCATTATATCGAACTTGCTTTGATCCACTGGAGCATGCAGCCCCACCCCCCGGAGCGCTGCTTTACTGCGTTATATCTGAATTCATGTTATATTGGGCCGCGTTATATCGGGGTAGAGGTGTATTATATTTTTTTTAATTTGGGGTATACATTTAAATTGAGCCTCTCTTATGGTGTCTTTAAAAATTTCCATGCAGCTTGCAGGGATTTCACTTTTGGCATTGGAACTTTTAATTGTTGTTTAACTAACTTCCTCAGTTTTGTGTAGTCCCCCTTTCTGAATTTAAATGCTATTGTG
>NW_020679430.1:0-5386 GCF_002925995.2 Terrapene triunguis | reverse complement strand
CCAACTTTAAAAACATTTGTGTATTTACTGTAGCTAAAAAGTCTCAACACCAACAGCATAACTGAGCTGCAAAAAAACCTAATCTTACAAACATCCTGCAGTTCATGTCATTAAGTCAGGAGGAGTGCATAGTGTGACCTGATTTTAAGTAGTATATCTTTCAAAGACACTCTCTTTGATACGATCAACAGCATGTTTTACTACTTCAGTGATCTTTTAATCTGCTAATCATTGTACACTTGGCCACCTAGCTAAACTAGAAAGTAAAATCTGAAGTTTTCTTCAGCTCTGTTCCTGAACTGTGTCAAAGTCATACTTGTCTATGCAAACAGTTGTATTGCAACCTAGGAAAGTCAGCAATTACCTACATTGCTTTCTTCCCAGCATCTAGGACTGGTAGGAAACTCTTTCTACCTGAGAATAGCCGTAAGCTGTTTTCCCTGACTTCTTTAATAAGTTCATGCATAAGAACATGTCTCAGTTCACTAACCATTAAAGCTGCAGCATAACAGAGTAAGTGCTTCTATCCTGGGATAAGAAGATTTACACTTTGGGGGACTGCGGCAATGTTAGTTATGAAATCGAGACATCTTCTGGTACTTGGCATTAGCCTTAGTTTGTAACAGTCTCCCTTTCTCAGTTCTTCAAAACTTCTAGGTCCCTTCCTGGAATTCAAACAAAATATAACAATCTGAGAATTTGCCCTTTCAGTATCGGGAATTTGGGTGGCTGATTCATCAGGTGCCATTTCCGTTTCCTTTCTTTTTTCAGTTCTCACCGTTCTTAGTAGCTGAGCATTTTAAGTTCTCCTGGCAAAACGGCATAATTCTGTTAGAACTCTTTGGATGGGTGTGGAGTAGGGAGGAAGGAAGAAAAGGATCTTCCACAGAATGGAATCATCCATAGAATGGGATCATCCACAGAATCTCCAAGAATGTGCCTCATCCACCACATATTCACATTAATAGGGATAAGCAAAGCTATAATAGTAAAATCAGAGTTAAAATCATCAACACTAAAACAAACAGGAGTTTGGAAGGGACGTTAACCCTCCAGCTTCAGGGCTTAAGCCAACCTCTGCTGAATGGGGGTCAGGATGAAAACCTTCCTGTGGTTATCCCATAACTACCCACACCAGGGTGTCTTGCACCTTCCTCTGAAACATCTGCTACTGGTTATAGTTAGTGAGAGGATACTACTGCTAAATGAAGCACTGGTCAATCTGCCTTTATGTAATCATCATCATCATGTTCCCATTATGCCTCTGGCCTTTAGGGCAGCGACGAAGCTCCTCCACTCCCGTCTGTTTCTGGCAAGTCTTTCAATGGTTCCCCAGCTGTGCCCCAGGTTTTTCAGCTCGGCTTCCACAGCTCTTCACCATGTTGTTTTCAGGCGGCCTCGTTTTCACTTGCCTTCAGGTGTCCATCTTATCGCTAATCTGGTGATGGAATCCATTTCCATCCGAAGCACATGACTGATCCCTCTCCAACGCCTCGTGGCAATGATGGTGCTCAGATCCTCTTGGCTGCACTGTGTCAATAGATCTTGGTTTAGAGGGTCACAAATTACAACCTCTCAAATTCAATGTTACTAACCCCTGGAAATCTTCAGTGATAGCAGCACATTTCTACACCTTCAATATTGTCACTCCTCAAATCCCACCCTTTGGAAAGGATCCTGAGAAGAGTCGCTGCACTATAAGAAAGTGAAGCACTATCAGGCAGTGTGCAATTTTCTATTTGTATATACAAAGAACAACTATCCCAGATCCCACAGCAACTCCAGTTCTTTCCAGTTCTGGGACAGTTTTCCAACACCAGTATCACTCATGCTAACTTAAAAAAAGGATGAGAGAAATAAACCAAAAATTACGAATGAATAATTTCTTCAGTCCAGTTAGCACAGGAGAGGAAAAAAACACTACAGAATATTTGGGCAAAACTGTCTTCATGAAGGGAGTTTAAAGCAAACACATGAACAGAAGCAGAACTTCTGAAGAGTCTTACTTCACATGCAAAAAATGGAAGATACCTTCTGGGAAGGAAGTTTTTACTTCCAGGGATCAAAGAGAGGATTGCCAGCCCTTAATCCCTAAATCGTGAAGAGCCTGGAGCATCAGCAGTTTTCAGAGGCTGACAAGTATTCTATGAAGGATTCCAGATTTGAGCAGAGGTCGTCATCATCAGAAAAGCTCTTTCCTGAAGACACCAGGGAATTTCTGATGTGCACATTGTATCAGATTGCCTGGACAGCAGGATCAGAATAAAAAAAACCCTGAACAGCTGGGCAATGGAAAAGGCAGGTAACTCCCAGGCTTGAAGACACATGAAAATGGCAGGCAACAGCCAACAGCATACAACCTTGGTAAGACAGAAGGTGTTGAATTTCACACTGTGCCTGAATTAAAGACTAGGAATACAGTAAGTACAGTGCAGGGAGAACAGTAGTGGTGCAGAAAGTCACTCTTATTAAACATACTGTACAAAACTAGCCAGCTGTCCTGAGGAAAGTGAATCAGAAAGACTGCCAAAGGCAGTCACTGACAGATGTTCCCTCAAGAGTCTAAAGCTGCTGGCCAAACAGAAAGCTCGGAAAGTGTTGCCACAAAAATATAGTCACCAAGAAGCAGCCAAGGGCCATAAAAATGACAGACAGTGAGTAATAAGGGGAACGCTGAAAAACAACTGACCTACCACAGCTTCATGCACATTCTGCCATCCTACCTAGTAGGAGCTGAAATTGGCACAAGGCTTCCTTTAGAATCCAAAGTAATTTGTGACAAAACTGATGCTAAGCAATTAGTCCTGTGTCATTGCAGTTACAAAGGAAAAGGGTTACTGTACGTCTATGCAGTTACTGCAGGTTCTATTTGTCCTATGGAGAAAGGCTGCCAGATTTTGCTTTCAGTCACAGCGATGTAAAATCCAGAGTAATTCCACTGACTTTGATGAAAATTTGAAATTTATGACAATGTACTGTAAGTTATCCCTGCGAATTTGATATAGAATGAGTCATTTAGCTCCATCTAGGATCTAGGCCATTGGTTTTCAAACAGCGAGGAGCACCCTGGGGAGGCACAATCAGGTTATGTAGGGCACAGGGCTGCAGCCAGCCAGGTGTCCAGGCCAGGGCAGGAGTGGGGACAGCATGCAGGGAGTCCCCAGCGGTCGTGGGGGATGGACGGAGGACTACAGGGAACACAATGCAGCCCTACCCACAGCAGCTTGTTCCCTCCCGGTCCCGGACCACTGGGTACTCCCTGCATGCTCTTCCTGCTATTGCCCTGCTGTGGTCAGGACAGCCAGCCACAGCCTCGGTATTTTGAACCCTTTGGAGCCTGCAGGAGCAAGAGGCTTTGGGTCAGGAAGGAGGTGGGGTGGGGAAGGCACTAGCATGGGCTTCTCCCATGAAAGAGTCAGTCAGGTCCTGCTGCAGCCCAGGGTATGAGTCACCCAGTCCCCTCAGTGAGTCTCTTTCTGCACAGATGGGCGAGCGTTGGGGGGGGTGGGACTGTTCTGTGACTCCCATGGAGAAAAGGGGCACAGCACTCGAAGTTTGGGAACCTCTGTTCTAGACTAAACTGCACCTTTTACTGTTTTATAGACTGAAAGTCTCTTAGGCACTTATCTGGCCCTTATTACTGCAGTATCAGAGCACCTCACCATCTGTAACAAATCTATCCTCACAACACCCCTGAGAGGCAGGGCAGTGCTATTAACCCCACTCTACAGATGGGGAACTGAGGCCAGAGAGACTAAATGATTTGCCAAAGGTCACACAGGGAGTCTGTGGCAGAATGGAGAACTGAACCCTGGGCTGAGTCCCAGGGTAGCATCCAAACCGCCTAGTGGGAAGAAAGTCAGATGACAAGTTCTGAACCAAGCCTTCATGTAAGGGTTAATTTCTATGCCACCTTAGTAACTTGCTGTCACAATAGTTTTCATTCAGGTACGTTTTCTTGGGTTAGCCCAAGTGACACTTCAGTAACAGAAATCAGCTTTTTCTTAAACTGATTTAAATGTTACAGACATCCCAAGTCACAAGATGGATACATTTTGCATATAATGTGTTTTAAGCAAACATTTTCCCCTCACCTTAGCTTCTCAGAAGTGACTCCAGATGACTCCGACTTCAGCATGCACCATTCTGTGACATTACAGCCACCAGAGCTCTGGCCCAAGCTTGGAGTTGTCCTATAGTGGCTTAAATAACTAGTCTTCCTTAGATCATATTGCACGTTGCCTAACAGGCCCCAGCACCTTCTGTGGTGTGTGTGTGTGGGGGTTGTTTTTAATATTTAAATACATAGTGCAAAAATATGCAGCTGTCACTGTCACTTTTCTGAGCCCCTGTTGGTCAGCTCCACTGGGGCTCCAGGGTAATTATGACATCCTAGCAGGAGGCCTGCTTGAGTGTCACCGTAAATGGGAACCAGCAGGGGATAACACGGGGAGCGTGAGGGGAAAAATTGGTTACAGTGAAATTAATAAAAGCACACCGTAAATGTACCATGAGACTGCCAGGTTACTGTGCACTTACCCATGGTACTAAACACTGTGTTATGTCCGTCTGGACGATTAGGCCCTAAATAATAGGACTGTGTTGAAAACAAACCATATTAATGCTGCTACTGGTCGTCCACTGATATTGGCGTTTTAGCTCTCAGAGTTAGAGAGAAACAGGCAGGCAGAGAGCAATAAGAGTTCAATATTACAGATCAGTCAATAAGGAAAGAATGAATTAAAGTAGGGTGACCAGACAGCAAGTGTGAAAAATCGGGATGGGGGTAATAGGAGCCTATATAAGAAAAAGACCCAAAAATCGGGACTGTCCCTATAAAATCGGGACATCTGGTCACCCTAAATTAAAGCGACTTGGCTAGTGCTTATGTGTTAGTTGGGAAAGAAGGACACTGACCCAAGTAGTTTGGACAGTAAGAATACAGCAATGAGAAAGGGAAACACTAAACATCAGAAGTTTCTCTCCATCTTAAGTTTCAATTGTGATGTTGATGGATTATTTGGAAGAAATAAGAACTAGGGGCCTGATCCTAAAATGGGTTGATCAACTCCTGTGAGAGGGTAAGTGCCCTTAATTCATATTGACTTCTGTAGGAACTCAGGATGCTCAGCACGTTGCAGGATTAAACCTCACAAGTCCATAAGGAGAGATCTAAGAAGCCAGCACCACTTCTCCCTTAAGTGACATAATCCATATTTTCACAGCAGATGTTACAGCTGGCAAGCAGTGCACTCAAAATCGGGGCATTATTAACAGGTTTTGTTATGTTGTGTGAAATGCTGATTAGCAAAGCTGTCTCAGTGTGTACGCAGTCTCCGCTAGGCAACATGTGGGATGACAAAGGCAAAGGAGACATAAAAAAGAA
>NW_020679429.1:0-3422 GCF_002925995.2 Terrapene triunguis | reverse complement strand
TCTTTTTGTTTTAAACTGTTTTGCCACTAACTTCATTAAGAACCAAATATTTTTTTTCTTATTATGGGATCATATAAGAATGAGGGGGCTGATCAGTTTTTACTGTATCTCTCATAATCGTAAATAGTGTATTTCAGTGATGTCCTCTACCTCTTCTTCTTTCAAAGCTAACTAATCCTAGTTTTTGCAGTGCCTCATGTCAAAGTCCCGCTGAACCCATCTTCATTGACATTCTCTGGACCTTTTCAGTCTGAGTTATATGCCTTTCTTAAAGAGAGACAAACCTAGCACTCCAGAAGAGAGTGTATCATTGTTCAGTATAATGTGATTATAATACAGTCTATATTGCATTCAGAAGACAGAGAAGCTTTTTTAACAGCTATTATATAGTAGGCAGATCTCATTAAAGACCACATGGCTCTTTATGTTAGAATAAGGATGTTAACACTTATGGGCTATAGAAATTCCAATTCATTAAATTACATCTGCCTCCCAAATCTCATTCTGGTAGTTACATTCTGCCATCCCATGAGGTACTGAGAATCCTCAGCTCCCACTGAAGTAATCAAGTAAGCAGATAGCTCGTCTGTGCAGGAGACAGAACTTTCTTGGGGGTGGGTTTGAGGCTGTGGCATGAATATCCATAGGAACAAAGGACCATCACAAACTTCACCACTTTCCACTCCAGGGGCAAGGTGTTCTTCAACCTGCCTTCTCTAATATAAACATAGAGCAGCATGCAGATTAAAATAAAATAAATGCACACACACATGCAAACACACACCCATAAAAAAATCCAAAATCAAAACAAAACTCTACACTGTACACACAATTCTCCTCGAGGGGGGAGAATGAGAAAAAATGAATCACATGTGACAGATGTTAGTTACATCACTTAAGTCTTAATGCACTGTTGGAAGGTGCTCAGATACTGCAGTGATGAGGACAGCGAAAGGATCTATATAGAATAGAATAGCCTCTAACCTGTGTGGTTCAGTTGCACAACATTCCCTAACTGGCAAAATCAGACATTTTCACAGCACTGTCCATGCAGAAATTTCTAGCTAGTATTTATGAACATTTCCCCGTTCCCTCTGAAGGAAGGAAGGTGCCAAATAGCACCCAACCCCCCTGAACTAGGATATAAATATGTATCTGAAATCATCGCCTCGGGCCTCTCTCTAATTTAAATAAGCTGTCCTAACACTAAAGTTTTGTTCCACCCTAATGAAATTTCCTCATTAGGCAATGACAGGTCTGGCATGATCTAGCATCCATTTTAAGCTTCATTTATATTAAGGAATTGCTGAAATCCTGTGAAATCAGTAGCACTTTCACTGTGATTAGTAAGAATGAACTGGAGAGTGTCATCAAGGATTGTGCAATCCATATACCATGGAAGGCAGTTCTCAAACATCTTAAATCACTTCTGGGCTTCATGGACTTTGGTTTACAATCCCTGTGTGCCTTAGGCTCTTAGAGCTAAATACACAAATGGATTTAGGTGCCTAACTGGCACACTAGATGCCTAAGTCCAAAATTTAGATCTTCAAAACCCCTGTTTAGTTGCCACCTAGCCCTGTACATGTCTAAAGTCTCTAGATGCTTAAGGTTCTACCGATTAAGTTCCTTAATCACCTAAAAATCTACTACTGGGCATGCACACAGCCACTTCAGCCCAAACACCTGGATACCCAGCTCACATCAAAGCCCCAGCAGGATCCTCAAATTAGGTGGAGCCCTGCCTATCTTACCTATGGGCCCAATCCTGCAGGAGGAGGTGCACCCCCCCATAACTTTTAGTTCAGCAGTTCGCAGGGCCGGCTCTGGCTTTTTTGCCGGGGGGGGGCGGCCGGAGCCCCGGGAGGAGGGCGGCGAGCCCCGGTGGGGGCTCGGCTCTCCTCCACCCCCGGCGGCCAGAGCGCCGGGGGCAGGGCGGCGAGAGGGCGGCGAGCCCCGGCTGGAGCTCGGCTCTCCCCCCGGCAGCCAGAGCGCCGCGCCGCCCCCCTCCAGGTGCCGCCCCAAGCACCAGCTTGGGTGCCTGGTGCCTGGAGCCGGCCCTGGCAGTTCGAGTGCTCACCCAGGAAGTAGGAGACTTGGGTTTAATTCCCCCTCTCCTGCTGTGAAGCAGGGATTCGCATCCACAGCTCTCACCTTTCAGGAGAGTGCCCAGGCAATGGGGCGGGAAAAGGGTGTCTCAGAGTCTCTGCCCTTGAAACCATTCCGTTTCATATAAATCGTCATTGGAACAGGAACACAAACTCCCACATCCCAGGGGAGTGCCCTAACCACTGGGCTAGAGAGCCATTCCCACTCTTTCTCTGGCCCAATGAACATTTAATTAGTGCTACAAAATGAAACAGCTTCAACGGGAGAGATTAAGAGTGCCCTTCGCCCCAAAATAGCCAATAACCCAGTAGTTAGGGTACTTTTGTGAGAGAAGTAGGTTCCAATCCCTATTCCACATCAGTTGGAAGAGGGAATTGAAACTGGATCTCTTACATCATGGGTGTGTGCGCTAGCCACTGGGCTAAAAGCTATAAGGGGGAGCTCCACCTCATTTTTTGTGAGAGGTGGCTTAGGCTCCTGATTCCAGGAGCGGGTTCATAGGGACTGTGGATTCTGTGAAGTGGCAGGGCACCTAAACGTTAGGGGTTGCAATGCTGAGTCTAAGTCTCCTTTGTGGATCTAGCCCTTAGAAGCAAAGTTTTACAGCAAGGGGAAGAAGGGAGAATTGTATCTTCGCCAGACCTAAGTGATGACAAAATACATATTTTATAAGGGAATCAGAAACATTAACTTCCTCAGCATCCCATTTCTACTAATATCTCCAGCTTGGACACGTTAGTAAAGCTGGAACAGATATGGTATCCTTATACAGATGGAGTTTCATCTATTGGGACTCTATGTAACAAACACCTAAAATGAGTCACCAATGTATACCCTGTCTTGCTTAAGTGGTAATACAAAGCTACGTGGAAGAAAGATTTAGATGTGGAAAATTTTGAAGATGAATCGAGATATTTTGGTGAATAGTGTGAGGGACATAGAATCATAGAAATGTAGAGCTGGTACTTCAAGGGGTCATCTAGTTCAGCCCACTGCATTAAGGCAGGACCAAGTATACCCAGACCATCCCTGACAGGTGTCTGTCCAACCTGTTCTTAAAAACTTCCAGTGATGGGGATTCCACAACCTCCCTTAGAAGCCTGTTCCAGAACTTAATTATCCTTATAGTTAGAAAGTTTTTCCTAATATCTAACCTAAATCTCCCTGGCTGCAGATTAAGCCCATTACTTTCTTGTCCTACCTTTAGAGGACATGGAAAACAATTGATCACCGTCCTATTTATTACAACTCTTAGAATATTTAAAGTCTGATAGCAGGTCCCCCACTCAGTCTTCTTTTCTCAAGGCTAAACA
>NW_020679428.1:0-2011 GCF_002925995.2 Terrapene triunguis | reverse complement strand
GCGGGAATGGAAGCAGATCTAAAAGGCCCTTTCCTCTAGCGGGTGAGCTGCAGGAGATATCGCTGCTGGGAGCAGTAGGGATCCTTTGTTGTCTGTGTGAGCTGGTTTCAGAGTGCGCAGCCACATTCCCAGCATGTCATGGCACCTGCGGTGAATCCTGCTCCAGAAAGAGCTATTCCTCAGTGCCTGCAACCTCTTACTGATGGGGGTTCCTTGGTCCATAGGACCCCAAAGGTTGGCTGCCCCAGGACTCTTCTTCACCTTGTGAGATACTAGAGGGATTTGGGGCCTGGTTCTGGGCAACTGACAAGGGCTGTGGTGCTGTTGGTTTTAGTTCTTTGGACAGATCTTTTCAGAAGGCCAGAGAAGATTTTTCTCCAGGCGGCGCTTCTGGCCATACGTGACCCCCAGATCCGTGTCAGCCAGGCTGGGCTGGTGCTAACGTACTCCATCCTGGGGGAAGCCGGCCAGCTGATAGGGGACGAGGTAACCAAAGAAGGATCAATTGGGGAGGGAACCCCAGGGCCTTTCACCTCCAGGGCATTGAAAGTCATTCCCATCCCATCCCCATGCGCTGACCTGGCAGCAAGGAGAGGATGAACCCAGGCAGGTGCCATTGGTCGGTGCCAGCTTGTCCCCTGAGCAGCTCAAAGCAGGGCAGACCCAGCTCTCCAGCAAGGCTATTTCCTAACATTCATCACATCAACACGACACGCTGCCATTGCTCATACTAGGGGCTGCCAATTCCCCATGTGACCACTGTGAGCCTTTCCCACCCCTCAGGGCCTCAGGCCGGTTCCTAGGGCTCTGGTATCGTGTTATCCCAGCCACCACCTGCTCTGGGAGAACTGGAGGAGTCAGTCAGCAGAGGCTGCTCAAGTGCCCCATTCCCCAGAGCCACTGTCCATGGCGTCATCTTAACAACAGGGGTGTCCCTTGGGAAAAGGTGTCCACGTCCTCTCACCCCCCCCCACGGGCACTACTGCCCAGAGCCTCCCAGCCCCTCAGCTGGAGGGGGAGAGGGCGGCTGAGGAGATTCTGGGGAGCGGAGCTGAACCCCCAGCTGGGTTGGGAGGTAGAACAGCTCTCACGGGGGGACTGAGAGGAATGGGGGCAGGAGTTTATTCCACAATAGTGAGAGAGGGATTGGAGGTCACTAGAGAGGAGACAAGATTTCGTCTCGGGGGTTGGGTGGGGGAATCCGTCCCTCAGACATGGGGAGGGGTGGGGTGGAAATCCTGCCGGTTCCCGTTGCCGTTAATGCCCTTCGTTGCCATGGGTGTCGGAGTCTCTGACTGATTCTTGTTCCCTTTCAGCAGGAGGATGTTCCAGCTACAATCACGGCGCACTTGTTCTACATCCGGTGCTTGCGCCAGGTGCCCAAAGCGCTGCAGGGGCTATGCGCAGTGGGACACCTTTGAAGTCCCCTCTCCCCCGTCGCATGACCAGAAGCTCCCACTCCCTGCCGCAGGTACTGCTCTGTCTCACTGGGCCTGGGGGAGAAGGGCTGGGGGGAGTGGACATAAACCCCACAGCACTGAGAGAAACCCAGGCCGAGCACCTCGCTCTCACCGCCATGCCCCTCCCCGACCCCTGGAGCTGGCCCAGGCCAGATACGGTCCCTGCCCCCATGCCCAGAGGCCAGTTTCGGAAGCATCAGGCTGTCAGGGCCATGGGGCTGGCCCAGAAATGAGAGCATCCGCAGAGCCAGGGGTTATCCTCAGGAACCATTGCAGTCTGGGAGGGGTGGCCCGACGTGGAGCCCCTCCCCTGCCGTCAGTGCTCAGAGCTTCCCATGGCCCGTGTCACCCCGTCGCAGTGAATGTCTGACCATCCCCCACCTGGGGCCCAAGCCACCCAGCCGGTATCTGAACCCTTCCCAGCCAGGAATGAAACTCCCCCCTAGCACCTTGGGGCAAGGAAAGCTCCTCCCCATCTGGCAGGTGAGCTCTGAGACACGGAGAAAGGCCTGTGCTCCTGGTCACACACTCCTGGGGGTAGATCTGGGAAC
>NW_020679427.1:0-3553 GCF_002925995.2 Terrapene triunguis | reverse complement strand
GTTTGGGACTATTTAGAAAAACTGGATGAGCACAGATCCATGTGGCCAGATGCGCTGCATCCGAGGGTGCTAAAGGAGTTGGCGGATGTGATTGCGGAGCCATTGGCCATCATCTTTGAAAACTCATGGCACTCGGGGGAAGTCCCGGATGACTGGAAAAAGGCTAATGTAGTGCCCATCTTTAAAAAAGGATCCGGGGAACTACAGGCCAGTCAGCCTCACCTCAGTCCCTGGAAAAATCATGGAGCAGGCCCTCAAGGAATCAATTATGAAACACTTAGAGGAGAGGAAAGTGATCAGGAACAGTCAGCATGGATTCACCAAGGGGAAGTCGTGACTGACTAACCTAATTGCCTTCTATGAGGAGATAACTGGCTCTGTGGATGAGGGGAAAGCAGTGGATGTGTTATTCCTTGATTTTAGCAAAGCTTTTGATAGGTCTCCCACAGTATTCTTGCCAGCAAGTTAAAGAAGTATGGGCTGGATGAATGGACTGTAAGGTGGATAGAAAGCTGGCTAGATCGTCGGGCTCAACGGGTAGTGATCAATGGCTCCATATCTATTGGCAGCCGGTTTCAAGCGGAGTGCCCCAAGGGTCGGTCCTGGGGCCGGTTTTGTTTAATATCTTTATTAATGATCTGGAGGATGGTGTGGACTGCATTCTCAACAAGTTTGCAGATGACACTAAACTGGGAGTCGTGGTAGATACACTGGAGGGTAGGGATCGGATACAGAGGGACCTGGACAAATTAGAGGATTGGGCCAAAAAAACCTGATGAGGTTCAACAAGTACAAGTGCAGAGTCCTGCACTTAGGACGGAAGAATCCTATGCACTGCTACAGACTAGGGCTAGGTAGCAGTTCTGCAGAAAAGGACCTAGGGGTCACAGTGGACGAGAAGCTGGATATGAGTCAACAGTGTGCTCTTGTTGCCAAGAAGGCTAACCGCATTTGGGCTGTATAAGTAGGGGCATTGCCAGCAGATCGAGGAACGTGATCGTTCCCCTTTATTCAACATTGGTGAGGCCTTATTTGGAGTACTGTGTCCAGATTTGGGCCCCACCCTACAAGAAGGATGTGGAAAAATTGGAAAGAGTCCAGCGGAGGGCAACAAAAATGATCAGGGGTCTGGAGCACATGAGTTATGAGGAGAGGCTGAGGGAACTGGGATTGTTTAGTCTCCAGAAGAGAAGAATGAGGGGGGATTTGATAGCTGCTTTCAACTACCTGAAGGGGGGTTCCAAAGAGGATGGAGCTCGGCTGTTCTCAGTGATGGCAGATGACAGAACAAGGAGCAATGGTCTCAAGTTGCAGTGGGGGAGGTCTAGGTTGGATATTAGGAAACACTATTTCACTAGGAGGTTGGTGAAGCACTGGAATGCGTTACCTAGGGAGGAGGTGGAATCTCCTTCCTTGGAGGTTTTTAAGGCCCGGCTTGACAAAGCCCTGGCTGGGATGATTTAGTTGGGAATTGGTCCTGCTTTGATCAGGGGGTTGGACTAGATGACCTCCTGAGGTCCCTTCCAACCCTGATTATTCTATGATTCTATGATTCTAACAGTCTGAAACAGAGTAATACTACAGTACTTTGTTAATACCTCTGCAGTCACAGAACAACAAAGTATTGAACATGAAATGATCTTTAACAATATGTTCTCACTACTTACATTAAAGAAATCCATTCCACCTTGGTTTAGTAGAGAGACCTCTGATTGACCAATAAGAATCTGGTGTTGCAGGTCCCCATAGTGCAATCTATATTTGCTTCTCCATTGTCAGTGTAGCTTTTATTTGGGTGAGTTTTGCACACAGATGCAGGAATGTGGACTTGAGCATCCAAGTTCTGCAGCCACGGTTCATCAGCCCAAACCTCCATTGTTGCAAAAGATTTTTTGCCCTTGGGAAGGATATAAGA
Organism: Terrapene triunguis; assembly: GCF_002925995.2. Taxonomy (NCBI): domain Eukaryota; kingdom Metazoa; phylum Chordata; order Testudines; family Emydidae; genus Terrapene; species Terrapene triunguis. Next base: position 1,638 of record NW_020679427.1, on the reverse strand, counting down.
TGACACAATATAATACACATAATGAATATTTGTGAGTCAACTTCTACATGCAAGCAACGACTGTGAACATGGGACACTAAGGGCTGGATACAGCCAAGATAAATGCAGGAAAAGGCAATCCTCATTGCTGGATCAAATGCAAAGTAATTGTTGAAAGCAGGACAGGAAATCAGTTATACTGGAAGTCACATAGGGCTACCATATGTCCGGATTTCCCCGGACATGTCCGGCTTTTCGGTCTATAAATAGCCGTCCGGGGGGGGGAGATTTTAAAAAATCTAAAAATGTCCGGGATTTCCCCCCGGTCGGCTATTTATAGACAGAAAAGCGGCGGCCAAGCGCCGCTGGGCACCCAAAGCCCCTTCCCGGCTCCCCCCATCCCCTGCAGCCTTACCACGCTGTCCGGCCTGCAGCTGTCTTCCGTCTTCTCCCCTCCCCTGAACGCTCCGCCCCCTGCTCCTCCCCCCCCGCTTCCCGCGAATCAGATCTTCACGGGAAGTCTGAAAAGAAGCAGGGGCAAGCGAGAGGCAGCAGCAGGTAAGCTGGGGCGGGGGGGTGCGAGGAGGAGAGCTCCGGGGAGGCATGGCCCGGGCTGAGCGGCGCCCGGCGGCCCCAGCGGCTCCGTCCCCGGTTCCGACCCCAGGGCGGCGACCCCGGCTCGGGCCCCAGCACGCCCGGCCCGCCCCAGTCCTGACCCCAGCAGTGCCGGCCCGGGCCCCAGCAGCGCCAGCCCGGGCCCGACACGAAACGCAACCCTCCCGTTTTGCAACTGGGTGCTGTTTCTGCCACACAACGTGACAGTTTAGGTACGTCTACACTTACTTCCTGGTTCGGCGGCAGGCAATCGATCTTCTGGGATCGATTTATCGCGTCTTGTCTAGACGCGATAAATCGATCCCGGATCGATCCCGGAAGTGCTCGCCGTCGACGCCGGTACTCCAGCTCGGCGAGAGGAGTATGCGGCATCGACGGGGGAGCCTGCCTGCCGCGTCTGGACCCGCGGTAAGTTCGGACTAAGGTACTTCGAATTCAGCTACGTTATTAACGTAGCTGAATTTGAGTACCTTAGTCCGAAGTGGGGGGTTAGTGTGGACCAGGCCTTTGTGAAACAGTTTGTTAACTTGCTACCACCTGTCCATGGGGTTGCGAATCAGGAGGGATGGGGTATGTGGTCAAAAACAATCCCGATCTGCTTCCTGACCAGAGTGGCCCCTTTCATTGAATTTGTGAAAAGGGAGGTAGGGTTTGGGGGAACGGAGCATGCCCCTGAGCCCAAGGTGAGACCACTTTCATTTTTTTACTTTACTCTTCCAATTTGCATCATATACATGGACACAAATACAGAGAACAATTTTTTAAAGTAAAGAACATTTATTATTATAATCTGGTATATACATTAAAAATGTCTTTTGGTTGCATTATGTTTTGAACAAGAGGCATTTAAACAATTTCGGGGGGGGGTAAAGAAGTGAACACTGTACCTTTGATAAGTAACAATTAAGAAATGAAATCACAGAAGTTATAATGTTACACATACTTTTCATTCCCTCATGCTATTCCTTCCACATGTCAGCGTTACCTAACGTATGTAGCCTATCAGCATGAAGAAAATGTTTACTGATGTGGATTTTTTACAAG
>NW_020679426.1:0-1478 GCF_002925995.2 Terrapene triunguis | reverse complement strand
GGTTACTTTGGCTGGTGTGGGATCCCCAGTTTCTCTATTATTGGGGCAGGAAGAATAAAGTTTTGTTACCCTGATTCTGTGAATCAAGGCCAGTGGAACTGTTGTATGACAGAAGGACTGAGTGAGTCCCTCACCATTACCTAAGTAGCACTTGCTTGACAAGGGGCATGGGTTACAAAACCCAGTGAATTGAGAGAGGATGGGGACAGGTATTTGTACCTGATGGTATGGGCCCCCTCTGAGGGTTTGAAACACCAATTGCACCGCCTCCTCTCTCCACTGTTGAATGTCAAAGCTAACTTTGATTCCCTTAGGAGTCTAGTTACAGGCTGCTGAGCTGAATTCACTTTGGGCCAATGGTGCACCAGCACTGGGGCTCCCCTGCTATCACTAAGAGCTGAAATCACAAAAGAGCTGATGTTATTAAGAGCTGAAATCACTGAGTGCTGTGTTAACTAGTGGGGGAGCCTGAAGCTATATTGCTCAGCAGCTGGCGGAGCAATTTGTGGGGACGACTGGAGGAGCAGCGAGCGGCGTGGAGCCTTGCGGGGCCAGTTGGAGTGGCCTAAGGAACGGCTAGCGGAGCTGTTTGCGGGGACGGCTGGAACGGCTCACAGGTCGGTGAGCGGAGCAGCTTGTACAGTGGAGCAGTTCGTGGGATGGCAGGAAAGTGGACTGGCTCGTGGTAAAGGCTGCGGCGGAACCCCCACGGAGAAACAGACGGCTGGCCAGCCTCGGATCACGTAAGGTGCCCCTTAACACCCTGCGTGCCCCCCCCCCTTTTACTCTGGGGCTGCACTGACCAGGGACAGAGACTTTGGGGGTTGTTGGACTTTTGGGACTTTGGGTGGTTGCTGGACCCAAGAGACTTTGGGGGTGTCGGACTTTGGGGACTCTGGGTGATTTTTGGTTTGCTGGATTCAAGAACCAAAGGAAAAGGACACAGCCCAATTTGCTGGGGTGGGTTTTGCTCATGGTTTGTGTTGTGAATCCTGTTTGTGGTGTTTTTTCCAATTTTATGCTGATGTCGTTTACCTCATGTTATTAAACATTTTCTGCTACACTCAGACTCCGTGCTTGCGAGAGGGGAAGTATTGCCTCTTAGAGGCGCCCAGGGGGTGGTATGTAATTGTCCCAGGTCACTGGGTGGGGGCTCGAGCCGGTTTTGCATTGTGTTATTGAAACGGAACCCCTAGATACAGAACCCGGCCCTTGTTGCTGCCAACTAGATGGGCAGAAGGGTTACATGCAAATGAACAGCCTGAGAGCCGAAGACACCACCCGGTATTACTGTGCGAGAGACACAGCGATCAGAAACCTCCAGCGCGAATCCCCCGCCCTCTCCATGCCCCCAGTCACTGCCAGAACAGAGCGGTCAGACCGAGCGGAATAGAGTGTAAAGTCTCCAGTCCTTTATCCAGGCTTCACTCTCCTCAAAATTCACTGTGATGATGAAAGACCCACGGTTCCGACAGAAC
>NW_020679425.1:0-7228 GCF_002925995.2 Terrapene triunguis | reverse complement strand
CAACGAACCCCTGTTGCTTTGCCTCGGGCACCTCTGTGCCAGCAACAGTCTTGGCGCCCAATGTGGGGCTCGAGGCGGAAATTTAGCCTTGCCCGGACCCCTCTCAGAGGTCGACGGATTGCGGCGACGACCGACGCCCAGCGCGCACCGGTGATTTCATCGGGGGCCTCGGCGGAGACGTGGTTTGGTCGACCCCGGAGGGCACAACGGTGCAACGCGCTTGAGTAGTGGAGAAGCAGCTGCGGGCGACGGTGGGGAACCGGTCCTGTGGATAAGGTAGGAATAGTCCAGTGGGGACTTTATCTGTCTTGACCTGGGGACGCCCAGTGTCTACCTGTTTTGACTTGGGGACGCCCAGAGTCTCCCTAATATGGGGCAGGGGCAGAGTACTGTAGGCAGGGTAAGGTGTACACCCTTAGAATGCATTCTGGTGAACTGGAAAGTGTTTGGATCGGATCCGTTGATTAAAAGTAAATTGAAAAGATTCTGTACAGTAGACTGGCCTCAATATCAGCTAGAGGACCAGGAAAGGTGGCCACCGGAGGGATCACTTAATTATAATACGGTCCTTCAATTGCTTTTGTTTTGTCAGCGTACGGGTAAATGGAATGAACATATGTATGTACAGTTGTTTATGTTGTTAAGAAATAGGTCAGATCTTTTGCAAAGGTGTAATTTGACTCCGACAGGTTCGGTAGTAACTACTGTTAGTCCCCAGAACCCTCCCCCAGTTGTGATGGCAGAGTCGGTGTCCCCTTCGGCTCCAACACCCCCACCATATAAAGACAGGGTGCCTCAGGTCCCAGAGATTGCCCCCTCGGTGGGATTCTATCCATTGATTACTGAGACTCGGATAGCCCGCCCTGGAACAGATAATCGCCGAGCCACTACAATGCAGGTTTACACCCATGTGCCTTTTAATCCAGTGGATCTGGCAGCTTTTAAGACACAGGCAGGGGAATTCTCTACGAATCCAAGCAAGTTTATCTCGGTTTTTGAAGGGTGTCTGGCTAGTCATAAACCTGACTGGGATGACTGTAATGTCCTTATGCGGACTCTGCTGTCTGAGGTGGAGCGAAATCAGGTTGTGTCTAAGGCACGGGAGGTGGCACAGCATAGACATGAGGCAAACGCAGCAAACGTCCCTGTTGCTGCAGTTCAGGTCCCTACAGCAGACCCCCAGTGGAATCCCAACGTGCCGGCAGATCTCACCCGTCTCACTGTATACAAGGAGCTCCTATTACATGGTCTCCGACACTCAGCTGTCAGACATAACAATTGGGCTAAGCCGTATGAGCTAGTACAGGAGCCAAAGGAGAGTCCGGTTGCTTTTTTGCAGCGTATTCAGGATACCATCAGGCAAACTACTAATGCAAACCCCGATGATCAGGCTACTGAGGCAATTATAAAGGGTATCTTTACCAGTCGTGCTGCCCCTGATATTAAAAGGAAACTGCAGGAAAAAAAGGAGGATTTGATGGGCATGACAATGGCACAGATTCTGGAAACTGCAAACAGGGCTTACAGCCTTAGGGAAGGAGAAAAGGAAAAGAGGCAAGTGAAAATGATGGTTGCAGCAGTACAGGCTGGTGGCAGGGGAAGATTTCAGGAAGGTGGAAGGGGCCGGGGAATGAGAGGACGTGGGCATGGGCGTCCTGGCTTACAAGAAAGGCGTCTGGGTCGCAATCAGTGTGCCATATGCCGAAAGGAGGGACATTGGAAAAATGAGTGCCCTGAAAGGGAAGGTACCCCTATGATGGCAGCAGAGGATCAAGAATAGGGGTTTCAGGGGAGACGGACTATCCTGCCCCAGGAACCCCGAGTAAAAATGCGGGTGGGAGATTCAGACATAGACTTTTTAATAGACTCTGGAGCTGCACGAACTGCTGTAAACCAACCCCTTCAGCTGCCTGTGGCAGATTCCCTCACTGTGGTGGGAGCAACAGGGAAAGGAACTAAGTGCCCAGTATATGCCCCAGCGGAATGTGCTTTGGGAAACAGAACTCTATCTCACAAACTGGTTTACCTCCCCGATTGTCCAACGCCTCTATTGGGACGGGACCTGCTTTGTCGCTTAGGTGCTACCCTGCATTTCACTCAAGATGAAATAAGCCTCACCTTACCCCCAGAGAATGCCTGGATAATGACACTTGCAATTGAGCCCTCAGCTATGCAAGCCCCAGAGTGGAGTCAGTGGGAGAAGCGGGTTTTTCCTCTGGTATGGGCATCAGGGATCCCAGGAAAGGCAGCCCATCATACTCCTATTACTGTTCAGCTTTTGCCAGGAAAAGGTCCAGTGCGAATCAAGCAGTATCCAATCAAAAAGGAGGCCAGAGAGGGACTGCAGGAAACTATAGACCAGTTCCTAAAGTGCGGGGTACTTCGAGAATGCCAGTCAGCTTGGAACACTCCTATCTTGCCTGTACAAAAGCCCAATGGCACATACCGGCTGGTCCAGGACCTGAGGGCAGTTAATGAGCGGGTTAAGACTCTACACCCCCTTGTTCCCAATCCGTATACATTGTTGGCTTCTATAGGGGGGCAGTACACCCATTTTTCAGTCCTGGATTTAAAGGATGCTTTCTTCACGATTCCGGTTGACCCCCAGTCACAGGAGATTTTCTCCTTCGAGTGGGAGGACAGAAGGAGGGTTAGAAAGCAACTTTGCTGGACAGTGCTGGCCCAGGGGTTTAAAAATTCCCCCAACCTTTTCAGCCAGGCCCTGGCTAGAGACTTGGAGGAGTGGGACAACGAGGACAAAGTCCTCCTCCTGCAATATGTGGATGACTTGTTAATTGCTGCTGTGGGTCTAACCTCTTGCCTTAAAGCCACTGTGAGCCTCCTGAACTTTGTTGGACTCCGAGGATATCGAGTAGCACAGAGTAAGGCTCAGATTGCTCTCCCAGTGGATGGAATCTGACAATGGAACACACTTCACATCCCAAGTCGTTCAGAAGATATCGGATGCCCTACAGATTCCCTGGAAGCTTCACACGCCATGGCGACCGCAGGCCAGTGGGGTAGTGGAGCGTACAAATCAGACTCTTAAGCGGCACCTCTCAAAGGTTTGCCAAGAGGCTTCCCTTAAGTGGCCTGATGCTTTGCCCCTTGTTTTGCTCCGCATTCGCGCTCTCCCTAAGGGCAGGTTAGGGCTTAGTCCCTTCGAGATTATGTTTGGAAGGGCATGGCCTATGAATGGTACACCGGTTCTGGCAGGGGAGTGGGAAATGGGGTGTGGCTTCTCATCTCAGTACATGTGCTCTCTGTCTGCTGTTCTTTGTTCTCTCCACAGGTATACCAAAGATTTGCAGCCTCTCCCGCTGGATGCCCCGATCCACTCCTTGCAGCCAGGTGACTCCGTACTCGTTCGGACCTGGAAGGACGAGCCTCTCCAAGAGAAGTGGAAGGGACCTCACACCGTTCTGCTGGTCTCCCATACAGCGGCAAAGGTTGAGGGACACAAGAACTGGATTCATCACTCTCGCCTGAAAGCAGTGCCTGCTCCTGAACGGTGGACCGTCCAGCCTGCAGAGAAAACTGCCAGCGACGATCTGGGACTTAAGCTGTTATTCAGGCGACAATAGTGTCTGCTGGGAATGCCCTGTGCTCTCTTTGGACAGTCACAGCGCACTCCCCGTGAAACCTCTGAGCGTTGGTTGTGTTTATTTTCACAGGGCCGGCCTAACCTGGTGGCCTGGACCCTGTTGTTTTTAATCTGCTTACTATTGGTAATTGTTATTTTGTGGGTATTTGGAGAATTGTGATTGTTAGGCCCTAGGGTCACCTGCCCAATATGAGTTCAGGTCTAGGGTCTGCCACAGTGGTGCTCTTTGCCATAGAGACACTCCTCTTGTTAACTCCCGTTTCCCCCCAGGCACATGCAGGATGGAAAGGAATCCCTATTAACTTAGAGACAAACACATATGAGTCCCTGAAGGTTTGCTTTGCCCAAGAGTTTAACCTCTCTAACTGCTGGGTATGCTCCCAAATCCCGCACCATGCTGCAGGGTTACCCTGGAGGGTAGTTCCCCAGAATTGGTCAGATATCTGTTGGGGATGGTTCAGTAGGGGGAAAAATGCCTCGGGTACCCCCTTTGTCACAGAACTGTACCATTGAGTCCCAGTATGCGTTAAGGGACGACCCCTGGAAGCCGCAGGCCAACTCAACGTATATCCCTTCCCCTATTAGGTTGCGGCCAGTGGCCCCTGGTTTGGTGTGCTATCGACAGTTTAAGTCCAGCAATCACACCTGGTTTGCTGGGAATAGCACCTGTCAGTATTATTTATCCCCTGATAGTGACACTTCCATCCCTGTCTATGTTAAAGGCAAATCCATCTCTACCGCCCGGTTCGGATCGTTTAATGACAGACAAGCAAATAAGTGGAGTAGTGGTTATAATGGCTTGGTAGGGAATGGCCACTCCTTTTATATTTGCGGTACCTCTGCCTACAAGTGGTTACCACATCGGTGGTATGGAAGCTGCTACCTAGGATATCTTGCCCCTCCCCTTCGTGTTTTCCCTAAACTGCCCCCTGGCCGCCCTAGGCAGCATAGATCTTTGTATGCCACCCCAGAGCCCATTACAGAAGGAGACAGATTGGGTATGATCTTTCTCCCATCCTATGGGGTGGGATGACTGGCTCAATTTTATCGTAGGCTCTCTGTGTTTCTCACCAAGTATGCCAATGAGACCTTGGCCATAGAGAAAAGCCTTAATTCAGAGCTTTACCAGCTCCGGTTGCTGTCCCTGCAAAACAGACAGGTTTTAGATTGTGTTTTAGCCTCCCAGGGCGGAGTGTGTGCCCTTATTGGGAGTGAATGTTGTACTTATGTCCCAGAAAACTCACAGGACATTAACAAGCACGTCCTGTCAGCCGAACAGGCTTTTGAGCAGTGGAAGGCCCAGGAAAGGGAACCCACAGTTTTTGATTCCCTTTGGAGTTGGTTGCCCAACCTGGGAGGACTGGGAAATAGCCTTGTGCGTCTCCTCCTCACAGGTGTGGTACTGTGCCTGGTCACCCTCCTTCTGATTGCTTGTTTTAAATTGCTCCTCCATAAGCTTTGTGCCCCCCCGTTCCCCAGAAATCCCAGCATACCCTCTCATTGAGAACCCCAGCTCTATGGCACTCAATCATATCTTGTCTACAGAATATGAGAAAACTCAGCCAAAAGTTTGTTGAGTATTCTCAAAGGAGGGAACTGATGGCGTCATTAGGCCTATATATGAACCAGAGTTCTTCCATGTTTAAACTCTGTTCTTCCATGTTTAATTTTAAGCGGCCTCAGAAGCCAAGGACAGGAATTGGAATGTGTAAATAGTCAGTTACCTATTACGACCTTGCTTATAACCAGGTCCTAAGCAATAATGATGAGGTTTGCATGTTTCTAGCTGGAGGAGGGGTAGTAAACTAGAGTAAATAGGACCCAATGATTGTTTAGAGGAATGTTACTAACAAGCTAGATTTATAGCCCTGGAATGATTTAACGGCTTAAATGTATAGACATGTCTTCGGCAGAGAAGGGAGGGGGAGTAGGGGGAGTGGGGGGGGTGATACAGGGGGAGAGAAGGGGGGGGCTTAATTGTAAAGTATAAGAAGAGAGAAGCTGCTTTGTTCTGTGTGCTTGATTTGAGATTTGCCTGTCTCCTTGCACCACTTTGAGATCTCAAATAAACCTTTGATTGTTTCTCCACCCCGGTGTGTTTATTGGCGCGAAGCACGCCGGGCAACGAACCCCTGTTGCTTTGCCTCGGGCACCTCTGTGCCAGCAACAAGGGGGCTCAGGGAAGGCGGTTGGGATGCAGGAGGGGTGCAGAGTGCAGGAGGGGGCTCAGGGCAGGGGATTAGGGTGCAGGGTGGGGCCGGGGGCTCAGGACAGGGAGTTGGGGTGCAGGAGGGGTGCAGCAGGGGGCTCAGGACAGGGAGTTGGGGGGCAGGAGGATACAGGGTGCAGGCAGGGGGCTCAGGGCACGGGGTTGGGGGGCAAGGTGCAGGCAGGGGGCTCAGGGAAGGGAGTTGGGGGGCAGGAGGGGGCTCAGGGCAGTGGGTTGGGGTGAGAGGTGCAGGCAGGGGGCTCAGCGCAGGGGTTCGGGGTGCAGGAGGGGTGTGGCAGGGGGCTCAGGACAGGGAGTTGGGGTGCAGGAGGGTAGGCTGTTTGCAGGCAGGCCCCGGGCTGGGGTTCTGCGCTCCTCCGTCCCGGCAGGCAGGCTCGGGGGCCGGGCAGTGCTCTTGGGGCTAGGCTGCTCCCAGAGCTGGACTCAAGTCCAAGGGTGCCGGGCCGGAGCCCCCCGAACAGTGCCGAGGAGCTGAGCTCTCAGTCGGGCTCCGGGGTGGGGGGCGCTGTGGACCGCGCTTACCCCCTGCCCCGGGCCAGCTGGTTCCCAGGCCCCACTTAAGGTGGGCTGGGCTCAGGGGCAGCCTGACACCCCCGGGGGGTGCCCAGGCCCCCAGCCAGCACAGGGAGCCGCAGGCGGGTTTGGGGCCCTGGGCGCTGGAGGGGGGCAGCTGCCTGGGGGAGGGGCTGTGGCAGTAGCCCGGCGAGCCCAGCGGGCCACCTTAAGTGGCTGTGTTGGTGCTGCCGGGTGGGAGGCTGCCAGCGAGCACATGGGGCTCTTAAAGCAGCCAGCCTGGCCCTGGGGAAGGAGAGCCCGGCTCAACAGGGTGCAGGCGGGGGGCTCAGACCGGGGGGGGGGCTCAGGAGGGGTTCGGGCTCCAGCCTGGCGCCGCTTTCCTACAGCAGCACGCTCCCTGCCTGCCAGGGCCCCACGCCGCACGGCTCACCACGCCCCCGCGCAGCCCTTTCCACGCCTCCAGGTACCTCCCCTGAAGCACCCATTGGCCGCGACTCCCCGTTCCCGGCCAATGGGAGCTTCGGGGGGCGGTGCCTGGAGCAACCCGCCCCACCCCCGGGCTCCAGGGCCATAGTGCCCTGCCAGCTGATTCTGACAGCAGCACGGTGGGGGGGCAAATCCCCCGGGCCGGATCCAAAGCCGTGAGGGGCGGGATCCGGCCAGTAGCGGGTTTGCCATGGCGCCGGGCCCACGGTCCGAAGGGGCCCAGGGAAGCCGCTCTTCGCCGCTCTTTAGTGCTGCCGGCGCTGGGCTCCTGCTGTGTAGCAGGGCGGGCTCTGCGGCAGCAGCGACGCTCTCGTGTGCCCCGCCCTCCCAGCTGCCGATTAGCTATAGCCTGTCTCCCAGCAGCAGGAGCGGGAAGGGCTGAGATCCGGCTA
>NW_020679424.1:0-3018 GCF_002925995.2 Terrapene triunguis | reverse complement strand
CACAGCAGCCCTCAGGCTGGCCGCTTCTCATAGAGGCTCAAACCTGCTGTTCACTCAGCTAACCTCGTCACTGGCCAGCATCGGGGAAATGGAGAACAATCCCCGCAGTCTCTGTGTCCCTCCTAGTGGGTCGGGGACAGGCCAGATCCCTTTCCAAATTAGACCTTCCCTTCTGGTGTTTCTCACAGACCAGGTCAACTCCTCCTCTGTCTGATCAGGAGTTGGGGAGATGGGGGGGAATGCGGGCCCACCCTCTACACTGGGTTCCAGCCCAGGGCCTGTGGATAGCAGCTGTCTACAATGTCCCCTGTATCAGCTATGTGACAGCTACAGCTCCCTGGGCTACTTCCCCATGGCCTTCCCCCAGCACCTTCTTTATCCTCACTGCAGGATCATTCCTCCTGAAGCCTGATCACGCTTGTACTCTTCAGTCCTCCAGCAGCACACCTTCTCACTCCCTCCTCCTTGCGCGCCCCCTCACTAACTAATGGGAGGTCCTTTTTAAACCAGGTGTCCTGATTAGCCTGCCTGCCATAATTGATTCTAGTAAGTTCTTAATTGGTTTCAGGTGTCTTAATTAGCTTGGTTCTAGCAGGTTCCTGATTGCTCTAGGGCAGCCCCTGCTCTGGTCACTCAGGGAACAGAAAACTATTCAACCAATGGCCAGTATATTTGCCTTCTACCAGACTCCTGTACCGCACTGGTCTGGGTCTGTCACATATCCCTCCCCCCTGCTCAACAGCAAGGGGTTGGGCAGCTTGGGACGCCAGGCAGTGCACATGTGACAAGCCATCGGCATTGCCATGATGGCTCCCTGCTCTGTGTTGCACATGGAATTGGAAAGGTTGGAGGGATAAGAACCACCTGGTCACCCTTGCATTCTTCTCCTTGTTCTGCTGCATCCATTGAAGAGGGGCATGGTCGGTCACGAGGACAAATCTGCGCTCAAGCAGGTAGAGCAACGTTTCCATGGCCCATTTCACAGCGAGGCACTCTCTCTCCACCCCTGCATATTTTTGTTCCCTCAGAAGGAGTTTCCTACTGAGGGAGAGAATTGGGTGTTCCTCCTCCCCGACCATTTGTGATAGAACGGCCCACAACTCTACTTCCGATGCATCCGTCTGCAGGATAAATTCCTTGGTGAAATCTGGGGCTATCAGTATGGGGTTACTGCAGAGGGTAGTCCATAGGTCTGTGAACGCTCTCTCTGCTGCGTCAGACCATCTCACCAGATCAGGTCCACGGGCCTTCACTAGGTCTGTCAGAGGGCTTGACCTTGTGGCAAGGTGGGGGATAAATTGTCAGTAATACCCCACCACACCTAGGAATGCCCGGACTTGTTTCTTGCGACTTGGACGGGGCCAATTTTGGATGGCCTCTAACTTATTCAGTTGGGGTTTTACCAGACCTTTTCCCACAATGTAGCCAAGATATTTGGTCTCAAAGGTTCACAGCAGCCCTCAGGCTGGCCGCTTCTCATAGAGGCTCAAACCTGCCATTCACTCAGCTAACCTCGTCACTGGCCAGCATGGGGGAAATGGAGAACAATCCCCGCAGTCTCTGTGTCCCTTCTAATGGGTCGGGGACAGGCCAGATCCCTTTCCAAATTAGACCTTCCCTTCTGGTGTTTCTCAGACCAGGTCAACTCCTGTGTCCGATCAGAAGTTGGGGGGATGGGGGGAACCCGGGCCCACCCTCTACACTGGGTTCCAGCCCAGGGCCCTGTGGATAGCAGCTGTCTACAATGTCCCCTGTATCAGCTGCATGACAGCTACAACTCCCTGGGCTACTTCCCCATGGCTTTCCCCCAGCACCTTCTTTATCCTCACTGCAGGATCTTCCTCCTGAAGCCTGATTACACTTGTACTCTTCAGTCCTCCAGCAGCACACCTTCTCACTCCCCTCCTCCTTGTGCACCCCCTCACTAACTGATGGGAGGTCCTTTTTAAACCAGGTGTCCTGATTAGCCTGCCTGCCATAATTGATTCTAGTAAGTTCTTAATTGCTCTAGGGCAGCCCTTGCTCTGGTCACTCAGGGAACAGAAAACTATTCAACCAGTGGCCAGTATATTTGCCTTCTACCAGACTCCTGTATCCCACTGGTCTGAGTCTGTCACAGTCCCCTTCAATTGAGTGTTGAGAGCCACTATAGCTGGCACAGAACAGCAGTCATGAGTGAAAGAAGAAAACGCCCCTCTGGGGCAGCAGTCAGAAAAAGAAAGAAAGCAAAGGAAGCTTTTCTATCTAAGCAGGAAGAAGCTTTCCTGAGATACATAGACACAAATGTTCACGGTGAGCCTTCTGGCTCCAGTGAGGATATGAGTGGTGAGGAGATGCCTGATCTTCCAGTTAGTCAGAGTGCAGGTGACCTGGCAGATATTGCAGCATCCATATCTCCATCTCAAATGGATGTAACCATGCACATTCCTGAAGAAAAGTGTAGATCAGAGAAGAGTGTGCTGGAGGTTCCTTAAGTCTAGATGACCCAGGACTGTGGACCCACTTGAGCTGCAGCCTGAGGGATTTCCTTGTACTGCATGGGCCACAGCAACTGAAAAACTTCATGTTCCCCAAAGACAATGAAAATAAAAGTTTCCATCCAACACATTACTGGCATGAAATTCCCAATGGTGACAAGTGGAAAGGCCATGGCTTATGTACTGAAAAACCCAGAATGATGCATATTGTTTATGTCGCAAACTCTTCCAGTCTAATGTTCCAGCCACATTGGGTTCTACAGGAACAAAGGACTGGAAAAATCTGGTTAGAAATCTGGCATGCCATGAGAAGGCAGCAAATCACCAGAGAGCATTCCATAGGTGGAAAGAGCTTGAGATGAGACTAAGGTTAAAGGCCATCATAGATGATCAGCATCAAGAGAAGATTGCATCAGAGTCTCTTTACTGGCAAAATGTTCTGAAAAGGCTCATTGCCATTGTGAGAAAGCTTGCTACCCAAAACCTAGCACTGCACAGTTTTTCGTCAGTTTGTGTGTGTGCGGTGAAATTGACATTTATG
>NW_020679423.1:0-1800 GCF_002925995.2 Terrapene triunguis | reverse complement strand
GAGCTATATTAAAACTAAAGATCAGCAGTTAGCAATAGGGACCTTTACTTAAAGGCAACTAACTCCACCAAAAATTCAATGAAAGCAAAATACTGCAGGCATTGGATTGTTTACGGTGAGCTGCTTTATAAATCAGTAGACCAGAGAGCATGGGGCAAATTCATGAGTTTAAGGCCAGAAGATATCTCCATATCATCTAGTCTGACCTCCTGTGTATCTTAGGGCACTAAATACCACCCAGCCACCCTATAGTAAGCCCAACCACCCGAATTAGAGGGGGAGGCTGCAGCATTGCTTTCATGCAGGGAGGGAGGGAGGGAGGGAGGGGTGAGGCTGTACCCAGAACCACCAGCGACAATGTTTTGGTCCCATCAGGCACTGGGATCTCAACCCAGAATTCCAATGGGCAGGGGAGACTGCGGGAACTATGGGATAGCTATGGGATAGCTACCCACAGTGCAACGCTCCAGAAATCGACGGTAGCCCCGGTACATGGACGCACACCACCGAATTAATGTGGTTAAAAACCGAATTAATGTGCTTAGTGTGGCCGCGCACAATCGAATTTATACAACCTGTTTCCCAAATTCGAATTATCTAAATTCGAATTAATCTCGTAGTGTAGACGTACCCTAAGTGCATGCAAACACTTTCCCCAGCATTGTCAAGTGTGAGAATCCACTTCTTGAATCTTGCTTTGCATTTGGGATTTGACTCCACTACACTCTGAGAGATGCCCCAACAATACAGTGATGGCAGCTGTCCCTCTCATTACCTACCTGGATAGAAATGAAACTCTTTGAAATCATTGAGCATCTCATGGTTTCTACCTGAAACTGTAACTCTGCCCAGGCTGGCTCAAAAATGGGAGCAGCATCTGGGGTGTATAATCCATATTGATAGTTGGTATGTCTGCACTGTGCACCCACTCTGAGCAAGAAATGAAAAAGAAAGAGGAAAGGAAAGAGAATTAAAAACTTGGTAGAAAGAAGAGAGACAATAAACCCCAAAAGGGGGAGCTTCACTCCAGAGAGAAGAGATGGGGGTAGGGGAGAATTAGTAGTTGTAATAAAAGCCAGGAAGTAGATGGCAAAAAGACTGAAAATGAAGTAGTTCCTTATTGCAGAATATCAGGCCTGGTCTACACTGGGGGGGGTGTCGATGTAAGATACGCAACTTCAGCTACGGGAATACCGTAGCTGAAGTCGCTGTATCTTATTCCGACTTACCTCCCATCCTCATGGCGCGGGATCGACAGCCATGGCTCCCCCGTCGACTCCGCTACCGCTGCTCGCTCCGGTGGAGTTCCGGAGTCGATCGGGAGCACATTCGGGGATCGATATATCGCGTCTTGACGAGACGCGATATATCGATCCTCAGTAAATCAATCGCTACCCGCCGATACGGCGGGTAGTCTGGATGTACCCTTAGCCATGTATTCGAAGTGTGTGTGTGTGTGTGTGCACACGTGCATGAGCACACAGGCAAGTATCTATGTCTGTATATCTTTGCTGCAGCCTCCCCCTCTAATTCGGGTGGTTGGGCTTACTATAGGGTGGCTGGGTGGTATTTAGTGCCCTAAGATACACAGGAGGTCAGACTAGATGATATGGAGATATCTTCTGGCCTTAAACTCATGAATTTGCCCCATGCTCTCTGGTCTACTGACTTATAAAGCAGCTCACCGTAAACAATCCAATGCCTGCAGTATTTTGCTTTCATTGAATTTTTGGTGGAGTTAGTTGCCTTTAAATAAAGGTCCCTATTGCTAACTGCTGATCTTTAGTTTTAATATAGCTC
>NW_020679422.1:0-6521 GCF_002925995.2 Terrapene triunguis | reverse complement strand
AACAATCTTAGGGGTTCTGATTGGATGTAATGACAATGCATGATTAGTATAAACATGAAAGGTATTACTATTATTACATCTTTTACAACAACAATAACATAATCCTAAGCTAACTAATAGCAACACAAGCAATAACATTCCCATAGCAATAATATAATGGGGTTGTTGTACAGTCTTAGTCACAAAGCACAATACATCATACTTAGTACATAAAGTGGATACTCTATAAGCTGTCTGGAAAGCATACTTTTCAACTTGATATATATTTTGAAGCATGTGAATTTGCCCTTGTACTTCAGAGATTTTTTTGAATCTCTGGTAACAGTGAAAACAAATTCTGAAATCTATCAGGTACTAAACTAGTCCAATTAAAGGGTATCTGGAACCTAAGGGCTACTTGGAAAACTCTATCTGCAGGCCAGTAAATAATATGATTGCCTGCAGTGGTAATGAGATTAAAATGCATATCTTGTAATGTGGTGTCATTAACATACACACAGCTATCATTAGCTTGAAAAAGTAAGTGTCCTGTCAGGGTAGTTCCTTGTCCCCTACCCTCCCAGCAAACGTAGTCATAAACAGTGACAACTTCTCCTGGCTTCAGTTTACATATACACTGAAGCTGTGGGGGTTCTAATGGCCAAAATGTCCATAGACTACCTAACCCCATCCAAATGTCAGGTGTAATCCCAGGAGCACTGACTAAAAATCGATTGGGCATACCAGGAGGTCTAATTTCCCAGATGTCTTGGTGAATTACCCAATCCCACATGCATCCTCCCCATGGACCCGGCAGGATTCAGTATGTGGGAGCCCACACCCCCCTTTACCGGTTCATATGCTTGGAAGGAGCATTGAGAACGTCCGCACTTCCACCCAAAAAGTTTCCAAGTAAGTCTCCATGGCCACAGATCAGATGGTACCCCTGATGTCTCTGTAAGGGCAGTGGGCCAAGCCTGATGTTCTAGATCATTCCGAATGGCCATCAGCTGGTCATTCAGGAAATCCTGAATCTCTGAACATGCTAGATCCCACTGCAATGCCTTCCCAGTCTCAGTGATATTCAATACCATCTCTGTCAGCAACTTCTGGGTCATTGAACTAAGGGCGGAAATAACATGTAACTCACCAACTCCAGCCTGTACCTGGGTTAGTTGTGCTCCAGAAACAAGGCCAATGGCCTTCTCTAGTTGCCCCAATTTCTCATCATGTTCTTGGTTCTTAAAAATATTCCAAACTGCTGCTGCACTATTGGCCCCATCCCACAGGGATCCGGTCAAATCTCTCTTCTTTCTAGAAGAAATAACCCAAGCCCTCTGTTGTGCTAATCTAATGGCAGCCCCCTGTGAGCAATTTGGGTATTCGTTTAATTGTTCACTAATTGGGTGACCAAATAACAATAAGGGCCTCTCTCATTTAACACAGTGCAAATTCCAGGAACATTCACTATAGAACCCATCAATTGCAATTATTAATTCTTGGGGTTCGCTGGTAGTGATATCATATACTTTTATCTCCACTGATCCATTCAATTGTTCGCTTATATGGGATATCCTGAACCTTAAAAATATATATATATTTTTAAAACAATATTTAAATAAATCACTAAAGTGTGAAGGCCTTGGCCATTGGTTTTATCAAATATATATCATTGTCTGTATTTGGATGTATTACAGGGGTAATAGTGTAATGGAGGAGATGGCAGGGGCAATGGCAACAAGGTGCCTTTGGTACTTATAATTTAAAATCCAATTAGGGAGGGCAATACATGCTGAAGGACTTATCCAAAACACAGGGCGCAGCCTGTAGAATAAACCCCAAAATCCAATCAATACCACGTTCCCAAGCATGGGTCCCACAAGTTTCTTTCTGCCAGTGTATAATTCTTTGTTTCTTCACCAGGGTCAGTTCTTAATGTCTCTTGTAGTCAGGAATCCCTGGACTGTGTGGTTCCAATGAAGCAAGTGTTCCTTCTTCTCTTTTCCTGCAACAGTGTGGTTTAGCATCATACAGGGGAGAGGTTACTAGCACATCACCCTGTAATGGTTTTGCTTCTTCTAGGAAAATCCAAAGGCACAGTAGGTCTGTCAGTGGACAAGGGAGAGGTTACTAGCACTTCACCTTGTTTTTCCTTCCCTGCTGTCCAGGAGGCACAGCAGAGCTAGCAGGAGAAATAGGCTGATCAGCAGCTGGAAAGTCCTCCCGAGGTGGAGGGGTCTTTTTGCAGTGAGAAGCATGGGTCCAGGTGGGCAGTCCTTGGCACTTCACAGCAGTGTTGGTGATTAACAGGACTTGGAAAGGGCCTTTCCAGCATGGAGCCAGAGCAGTCTTTCGTTGATGGACTTTACATAGACTCAGTCTCCTTGTTTCAATGAATGGCAGGGCTGCTAGGGTCTTTGGGGAGCACTTCTTTTATCTGTGAGAAAAGAAACCTAACACATTTCATTAGTGCCTGGCAGTGTTCTGCAGATCTCAGTTGCTTGGGCACATTCAGGCCCCCCTTTTTTGTGGCTGTCAGCCAGGTCTTCTCTTTGAACTGAGCTTGCTAGCTATTTTTTCCTCAATTAACTCATTCCGTGCTTTTTCCTCTTCTCCCTTTCTCGGCTTCTTTTAACCTACAAAGGAAACTTTCACTCTTCACTTATACACTTTTTCACATTAGTCTTATTATTCAATGTATGCCATGTACACTCTTCCAGTAAAAATAACTTTATTACAGAGCTTTGGAGCAACAAACCGAGACAAGCACACCCACTTTTGAGGAGTTCACTCGGTACAACCTCAGGTGTCCAATCGCTTTCCCCCCTCCCCAGCCCTCTGGCTAGAAATCTGAGGTAGCCAGAAGGATCCCATGGGCAATATGGGGAGTGGGTTAACCTTCCATGTCCTTGCTTCCAAAGACTGTTGGTATGCAAATTTTAACAACAATTTTTCAATTAAAAAAAAATCTGGCCAATGAAGTTTCTTTTTCTTACTTAAGCAAATGTATTAGACTTTAGTATATCACATTTTCCTGATTTATCCAAACACTTTGTATTCCAAGTTGAACAAAACAAGTATCTGCTTTTTGATTTAACCCTTCTATTTAATTTTGAACTAGATTGTCTTATGAAAATATTAAACCCAACAATTCTGGCCACAAGACAAACACCACAAGACAGGACAAAGAACACAAAAATAATTCCTATTGTACCAGTAAATGCATGGTACATTGAATGCTGTTCAGCTGGCATCCGTTTTCTCTGATGATCTGAAAGACAAAAGAACAGAGGTCTACCCCTTCTGGGTAGTCAGTCATTGCTTAATATATTTCCTTTATATACACATACTCTTGTTGATTTCAGGCAAAACAGAGGAATTACCCCATATTTCCTTGTATTTGTTTCATAGGCAGCCAAGGTTTCAGTGGTTTCTACCTTATTAGTTAGAAAATTGCATTAATACAGATGCTTTCTGGCTTGCTTCTAACTTCTGCTTTCAAACACACAGTGATCTGAAAAAGACAACACAACCTATATTGGTAGGTTTGCATTTCTTTTACCTCTGCTACAATATATACTGCACATGTTCTGGGGAAAATGCACATCCTCTCCACAATTCAATTTCCACACAAGGTGTAACTGTTTCTTTTGTGCTTACAAAATCTCTATGCACCCCTAGTAAAGTGACAGCTCGACCACACAGAGCCGGGGCACTGTCCTTCTCTCTCTTTTTACCAGATCTTTTATCTGCTATTTTGTTACCCAAAAACAAATTCAAATCTTTTATTCTCCTGGCTTTGACTACCCTGCTGCAGCCACAACCTTTGGTCTTTAGTTAAAATATTTTAAATCTTGTAAAGCATTAAGTCACCTTAAGGATTAAATGCTAAATACCTTAGACAACACTAGTCTCCTGGGTCTGGCAAAAGTATTCTCAGTTTTGCAACGTTAAAACAATACCAATTCATCTCAAACTTATAAAACACAGATTGTACACAGCAGGAGTGTTCTTCAGCAAATTAGACTAACGTATTCATAGTTGAATAATTTCACTTAAATAACCTCTTGCCTGAATTACTTACAGACATTCCTACCAAGTTTCACTGCTTGATTCCCTCTAGCAACTACAGAGTTAACTTCTCACTCTCTTTTCTTAAATCACTTGCTTGTCTCCCAAAACAACACCCAATCAACTCAGATTTTACCATTCCAATTATTGTCCTGGGGATTTGAAATCCCCATGCTTATAATTACTTACTCCTTTCCTTCCACTATGCCCTCAAAATTTCCAACCTGTTTTCCAATCTCTCTATCTGTTGCCTGCCCGCCTGGGCCCGATCCTGCTTTTCTCGCTGAACCGTCCCTTCCATGGGCACCGGCTTTTTCACTACCAATTTAGATAGGAGGGTGGGCTTCTCAACTAGCCCCCACCCTTCCTGGTCTCTTCTCTTAAACATTCTTACTCACAAGGCTACCCGAGTCCTCCCTCGTGAGGCTTGCCACTTGGGCAAAACGCATGGCCCATTGGCGTTTAACTATTCAATTTTCTCTTGTGGCAAACACACTGCTCTTACACCATATGCAAACACAAATGGTTAAATTCTGACAAGTCCCTGAAGGACCGGTACTTGCTTAGCCAGTGCTTCCCTTTCTGCCTGGAAGTCCTGTCTCAAGGCTTGCAACTTGCCCTGGGCATAGGTTTGAGTTGCTGCCTGGTTCATGATCTATGCTCTTAATTGCTCAATTCTAGTTATCAAGTACACAACTCTTCCTGTTTCTCCAACTTCTCTATTGCCCAGTCCTGCTACGACTGGGGTAGATCCACCTGACACCCTTCCCGGTCAACCGGGGTGGAGAGAGGAATGCTAAACCCCTCTCCGGTTCTCAGACTTACTGCGGCTGAGAGTGGGCACACTTTCATACTCACACACGTA
Source organism: Terrapene triunguis (assembly GCF_002925995.2). Classification (NCBI taxonomy): domain Eukaryota; kingdom Metazoa; phylum Chordata; order Testudines; family Emydidae; genus Terrapene; species Terrapene triunguis. The sequence goes on along the minus strand of NW_020679422.1, from coordinate 1,606 downwards.
CGTCCAGACTGGCCACGTCTGTGTATAACGTTGAGAGAAGGTGCTGTGCAATCTCCAACTTGCTTCCTCTCTTGGGAGGGCAGTTCTTTTACACCCTGAGGTCTCCTGGGGCGTCTTTTCAGTGATTCCAGTCCAGGCCGGCTGCCTGTGGCTTCTTCAGCATCCCCAAACCACGCCGGCTCCAGGGTCGCAAAGGCAGACTGTTGGATCTCACTGGACAGTTAAGCTTTGCAAATGTAATCTCAGCACTGTAACTTGTATTGCCTTTGGTTTGACTATGTCTATATTTTTTCACAGCCAGCCGGGGCCGAAAGCAGTTTTCTTTGTACTTAGCCTGGTCTGCATTGATTCTTGACCTTGAACGCAGATTAACTTTCTCTTTATCTCTGGACCAAGCTGAATTTCAAATTAACCCGTTCCTTTCCTCAATAGACAAATTGCTCCCATTGTGTGTCAGAGGCTTTTTGGTGCTCCTCTGAGATGTATGATCTTATCTAGATTGAAGGTACCTTCTAGTGGGCATTGTTTAGATGGATTTTCACTCGTGTAATGATTCCAATTCTCTAAATACCTGCAGGTTTTAGGACCATAATGTACGTACATGAAATAAACTGGGGTACCCTTAGGGGGTGAGAGGGAATCCTTAGACTGTCCCCCACCCATTTTCCAATCACACACACAGGGAGGAGGATGCCCTGTCCGCGCTAGCGGCACATAAACTAAGGATCTCTCCCTACAGGGTATTCACACAGGAGAGACTAACGAGGGTAACCATGACCTCCTACACCTCCCTTCAGCAAAGAGCGTCGGCTAATCTCAGAGAGACGGTGCCGCATACTCTGTTGCATCCAGTGAGATGGTCAGACTGTCAGTGGCTCACACGGAGTGGAAAAAGGGGAGGGAAGATGGGTTCACACACTCCTAGACCCAGGTAGCCTCCTCGCCGGACGATGCCAGGCCGAGTTAGCGTACCGTGGGTCGGATCTTCCTAAAAGATCCTCTAGTTACCGGGCTTGCGTTAGAGTAGTTCTGGTCACGAGCCAAAAGACTTCGCAGAGTACTTTGGGCGTCTTCCGGTAACACTCAATTCACACTGGTGCACACACAAACACAGCACCACAGACAGACACACAGACACAGCAAGATCTTGCTCCAGGTACTATCCCAAGTACCTCAGGTACTATTCCCAAGTACCTCGATGCATCACTTGAGGCGGTAAAAACCCCTCTTGAGGCGGTACACAACCCCTCTGTCCGGACTATGAGGCGGTAAAAACCCCTCCTGCTGAGGCAGTAACAACCCCTCAACACAGGTGCAAACCTATGCACCTCGCATATGCATACAGGGGGCGGCAAACAATTCCCCTACGCCGCTCAGCATCTGACCTTGCTGCACAGTCAAAAAGTTCGGATGGCGTGAGCCCAACAGGGACAGACGGCCCCACGGACAGTCCTCCTCCGACACCCCAATAGAGATTTCAAAAGGTCTCCTACCTCTATTGTGGCGCCATGGGGTTCGAAGGGGAACGATCCGTAGCAACTGCCGGTGCCTCTGTGGGTGTTGCCATCCCGGACGAGCCCCCAAATTGTCGGAGAAAAACTGAGTT
>NW_020679421.1:0-4607 GCF_002925995.2 Terrapene triunguis | reverse complement strand
GCCCCCGGCTGCCCGGCGCACCACCCCCCCGCCGCCAAGCACCCCCGGCGGCCCGGCCCCCAGCAGCCCAGGATTTTCCCGGACATGTTCGGCTTTTGGGGATTTCCCCCCGGACGGGGATTTGAATCCCCAAAAGCCGGACATGTCCGGGAAAATCCGGACGTATGGTAACCCTACTAAAACACCGACTCAGAGATCACCCCCCACACTCCGTGACCAGTGGTGGATCAGCCACTGGGCCTAGGGGGCCCGTACCCAGGAGCTCTGGAGCCCCGGCCGCCAGGCGAGCAGGACAGGCAAAGGCCCAGAACCCCAACCCTGGTCCCCTGCAGAAGCATGGGGGCGGGCAGGGGAAGCCTTAGCACCGGGATCTCCACTGGGAAGACAGGAGCTCTCACTCCCTGCTGCGCCCTGGGGCCAGGGTGTGGGGACAGAGCTTCTCTGGTCTTGGGGCCACTTTTGGAAACTGCGACGTGCTCCCATCACACAGAGTCTGTGGCTGCGCCAGGAGCTGGGCCAGATCTCCTGGGTCCCAGCCCAGCGCCGTGTCCACCAAGCCACTGCAGCCCCTGCCTCATTCAGCCCCGGTCAGGGCACTGTCTGGGCCGGGGCCTGGAGAACAGGCGAGATGGGATCTCGGGATTAAATAGCGACTCACGGTTCGTACGCACAAGGGGCAGCGTTAAAGTTGCCTCCCTGCCCCGAGTCTCCAGGGGCTGCTGCTCCCCCCTGGCTGGGGAACCCCCCAGTGACTCCGTCCCCGCTCCCTGGCCGGGCGTCCCTTCTGCTGGGTCAGGGCTCAGGGCAGAGCCTGGCTCTGAGCGTCCCATTGGCACCGAGCCCCCGGGAAGGTCTGGCTGGGAATGGGGCTGGGAATGGGGACGCCAAGCCGGGCCCCTCACCTCTCACCACCAGCTCCACGGGGTCGCTGGGGTACGACACGGTGAACGGCTCCGATCTGCTGTGATAGGAGCAGCTGTAGTTCCCGCTCTGCTCCCGGCGCACGTTGCTGATGGGAAACACAGCCTCAAACCCGACCGAATCCACAGGTGGGAAATGGCGTCGCTCTTTATTCAGCACGAACCGCATTCCCCGGTGCTGCCCCCGACACCAGACAGTCACGGCTCCCCCCAGGGAGACCTCCCCGCTGGGTCTCAGGGAGATGTTGGGTTTGGGATAGCTGGGCTCTGCAGTGGGAAGCAGACAGGCTGTGAGACGCAGGACCCGTCACTCAGTCCTGGGGCCCGTCCTTGCCACATGGCCTCAGGGGTGGGTCAGACCCGGCGGTCCTGGGGACGGGCTCCTGGATGCCTTTCCACAGGGGCCAGAGTTTCCTCTGAGCCCTGGGCTAACAGCATGAGACACGGAGCAACCCCAGTCCCTGGGGGCCCAGAGCTCTGCTCCCTAGCGGGTGACAGGCCAGTCCAGTCTCCAGGGTCTATTCACTCCCTGGCTTCTCTGCTGGGAGGGCTGGGAGCCAGGACTCCTGGGTTCTGTCCCTGGCTCTGAGAGGGGAGTGGGGTCTAGTGGGGAGAGCAGGGAGAATGGGGGCCAGGACTCCTGGGTTCTGTGCACAGCACCACCACTGACTTGTAGGGGGCTGTGCAAGTCTCTACTATATACTGAGGTTTATAACCTTCAGCTCCGCCCATGACCCCCTAACTGATGTGTTGTCTGGGAAAGGCCCCCCCCCTGCTCTGCAGCTCCCCCTGGGGGCAGGGATCCCCCCTTCCTCTGTCCCAAATCCCCTGGTTGGGGATGCCCCAGTGACTCTGTCCCCGCTCCACAGCCAGGCGTCCCCTCTGCTGGGCCCAGGGTTCAGTGCAGAGCCTGGCTCTGAGCGTCCCATCAGTGCAGAGACCCCAGTAGCAAAGCTAGCGGGGTGCAGGGGAAGCAGCCGCTTCCCCCAACCTTTCCAAAAGCAGCCAGAGGAGCCGGGGAGCGTGTCATGCGATCCACAGCGTGGCCTGGCAGCCGCGGCCGGAGGAGCGGGTGGGGCGCAGGCTGGTGGCCCGCAGTGCGGCCGGCAGCCATGGGGGGGCGGCGGGCACAACCGGAGGAGCGGGGGGGCATGGCCAGAGGAGCGGGGGGCGCAGCATGCGGCCGGCAGCCGCAGCCAGAGGAGCAAGGTGGGAGCAGTATGGCGGCCGGCAGTCGCGGCTGGAGGAGCGGGGGGGGCCATGGGGGTGGCACAGCAGGGCCAGAGGAGCCATGCGGGGGAGGGGCGATGCAGCCGGAGGAGGAGGCAAGGGGGAGGCGCGGAGCGGCCGGAGGAGGAGCCCAGGGGGCGTGGCCAGAGGAGGAGTCAAGGGGGGGACACCTTTTTTATGTTTGCTCCCCCTCCTCTTAGAAGCTGGCTACACCACTGAGAGACCCCCGAGGGTTTGGCTGGGTGTGGGGCTGTGAGCGGGGACACTGAGATGGGCCTCTCCTTCACCTCTTACAATGATCTCGACGGGGTCGCTGGGATATGACCAGCGATTCTGTTCCGTTATGGGTTGATATTCACAGGTGTAATTCCCTCCATCTTCCCGGCTGACACTGGAGATGGGAAATTCAGCCACAGTCCCATCAGGCACCGTCTGCACCTGCGGGTTCGAGTGTCCAGCTTTACGCAGAAAGAACTCCATGCCCGGGTACAAACCCGCACAGCGGATGGTGACGCTTCCCCCGAGTGCCACCACCCTGCTGGGTCTCACCCAGATGATGGGTTTGGGGTAATCTCGCCCTGCTTTCAAGAAGAGACAGGAGTTAAACAGGGGAGACACAGCCCCGTCCCTCACCCCAGGCCCCAATTCAGTCCATCCGTCATTCGGCCTCTTTAGGAGTCCGTGCCCTACCAGGGTTGGCACTGCCTCCCCATGGGGCTTGGGGGCAGGGGGTTCACCCAGACGTAGCTCAGGACCTGGCTGCATGAGAGATCACTTGTCCCCCTCCGACCCCGCCTGAGGCCAGCCAGGGAGCCTGAGCCCTGAGCCCCCTGCAGCTCTGTCCCCCACCCTGTGGTTGGAAATAGAGTCTGTGACCGGCAGGAGTCGCAAAAGACCCACCTTTCCCCAGGTCTTGGGAACAGGGTGCTGAGAGTGCAGGGGAGGGAGCTGTTCGGGGTGGATCTGGGGGGTTCTCCCCCACAGCTGCACTGACCATGACCGTTTCAGTTACCCCAAGGGGATCCAGAGCCCACAGACAGGTCCTTTTAACCTTCTTATATGAGCTGAAAGAAATCCACATGCCGCCGCCCCCCATACCTGATCCTCGTAGCCTGTGGTGGGCGGGACATTTAACCAAGGGACGGTTCCCCTCTGCTTCGTCAGATCCCAGGAGCCAGATTTGGCTCCTAGTTACTCCATGGTGGGCGGGACACAGAAGAACGGGGATGGGTCTGAGCTGACAGTGGGAGTTTGGGTTGAGTTTTGGGGAAGGTTCAGGGCTCAGTTCCTCTTTTCCCCACCCCTTGCAGCCTCTCCCCCGTCCTTGATGTTACCGTCCTCCCCACAGTCTGACACTCACCTCCCCACGCCCCGCTGTGCCCGGCCAGCCAGCAGCCTGGGGAGGAGACGACTCGTTAGTGACCAGATCCCAGAGCATCTGGATCCTACACCCTGGTTTCACATCCCCTCCTACCCCCGCCATGGACACACACCCTGGCTGTCTCTGATACTCACCGAGGAGGAGGGCTGTGAGAGCAGACACCATGACGGGGCAGTGGGGTCCCCTCAGTGCTGCCACCAACACCCCGGTGCTGAGCTCCACCCAGCCTGAGGCCCGAGTGTGAGCGGAATGAGGAACTGTGCCGGGGGCTGCAACCCCAGGAAGCCCGTGATGCGCTCGGCCCCTTTCCGCCCCATCAGATGGTTTCTCTGCAATCTCCAGGCCAAATCTACCACGGTGAGGGCAAAGCCAGATCCCTGCAACGCCCAGCAAACCCCCACATCCCCTCCTGCAGCTCCCTAGTCCCCCACCCATCACCTCCCAGGCCCCCATGGGAGCTGCCCAGTGTGGGGAACACCTGGAAAAGGGAGAATCTCAGGAGTCATCAAGAGGTGCCCAGGCTGCCCTGACGTTTTCCAGCAGGCCCGTCTAGCCTCCCTGGAGCAGCCTCCCCCCACAAACACAGTGCCCCCCATGGAGTGACCCTCTCCCCTGGAGTGGGGGAAAGATTCCTTCTTCTCACAGCTGGGTCCAGCGGCCACCCTGGAGCATGGGGGTGGAGGGACCTGGCCAACCTCCTTCTCAGGTAGTGTCGCTGCATCACCATTCTTAGCTCAGTGATGTGGCACAAAGACAGGACAGGGGCGTGGGGGTTGTGGTTTCTGGCCCCCATGAGTGGGGGAGGGAGGCATAAATGTAGATCCTGAGTTGTTAAAGGAGCGAGCTGCCCATAAAACCGCGAAAGGGGAAGTCTGCCCAGAGCCGGTGCTCGCTTCCTGTTTCTGCTACTGCCAGTGAAACTCTGTGTAAACCTGATGCCCGGCACCTACCCTGTTATATACCCTAGCTCTGGGAGGGGAATGGGGGTGGCTGGGAGCCAGGACTCCTGGGTTCTCTCCCTGGCTGTGGTTGGGGGGGTGGGGTCTGGTGCTTAGAGAAAAGGACACAGATTAGCA
>NW_020679420.1:0-1183 GCF_002925995.2 Terrapene triunguis | reverse complement strand
AGAGAATTCCTTTCTCCATTCTGTTAGCTAAGCGTTGCTGTTAAATGTCAGCCGACGAATGCAGCATTTGAAGCAATCTGACTCTAAATCCCCTGCCCTCTCGGTTGCTGCAGTTCTCACACCCTCTGCTCTTGTGATGTCACCACATGACATGGTGTCTTATTCCCATATTGTCTTATATATTAGACAGGACCAAAGTTTATAAGGTAAAAACTGAAGCATAACTCCTTCCCTTCCCCGTTTTGACTTAGGAAAAATAAATCCTGTCCCCGCCCGCAGCCCCAGCCCCAGCCCCAGCCGAGCCCCACCAGAGCTGCTGTGGCCAGGAGACAGGTGATTTCTCACCTGGCCCTGAGCTGCTGTGGTGAGAGAGGCCTGGGGGGAGTCCTCTCTCCCTGGGGCAACCTGCTCCCCAAACCCCTCATTCGCAGCCCCATCCCAGAGCCCACACCCCCAGCCAGAGCCCTCAGCCCCCTGCACCCCAACCCTCTGCCCTAGCCCTGATCCCCTCATTCCCAGCCCCATCCCAGAGCCCACACCCCCAGCTGGAGCCCTGAGCCCCCTGCACCCCAACCCTCTGCTCCAGCCCTGAGCCCCTCATTCCCAGCCCCACCCCAGAGCCCGCACCCCCAGCCAGAGCCCTCACCGCCTCTGCACCCCAACCCTCTGCCCTAGCCCTGAGCCCCTCATTCCCAGCCCCACTCCAGAGCCCACACCCCCAGCCGGAGCCCTCACCCCCCTGCACCACAACCCTCTGCCCAAGCCGGGGGGGGCGGGGTGTCTCAGAGACTGGCCTGGCCCTGCACCTTTGTCCTTCCCGGCTGATGTCAGGGTCTCTCTGTGAGGTCACCCCCTCCCCACCACCTTTGCCCAATAGGCTGAGTTCCTGAAACAGGCCTTTGTGATGTCACTGCCACCCCCACCCCTCCCCTCCCCTCCAAGCTGATGTCCTGCCCCTGGCCAGCCTCGTTGGGTGTTTTTTTCCCCTGGATCTAGGGTTGCCAACTTTCTGACCCAACAAAAACTGACCACCCTTGCCCCACCTCATCAAGGACAGAATGCAAGGCTGAGTTCACTCACCAACCCCCTGAAACATGTCAGTGCCCCAGAGAAAACCGGACCCCTGCTATTGGAATGAGATGCTGGAGATCTGAATGGGAAAGGGACTGTCTGAATTGTCAAC
>NW_020679419.1:0-1162 GCF_002925995.2 Terrapene triunguis | reverse complement strand
GGGGGGATGGATGGATACATGGGGGGTTGAATGCATGGATGGATGGATGGATGTGTAGGGGGATGGATGGATCGATGTGGTGGGGGGGCGGGTGGATGGATCCTGCAGTTTCCCGAAGAACCCCTGATCCCCCCCCCGCCCCGCTCCTGCCAGCGAGGGCGGGGGGTGGGGGGAGGAAACCAGTTTCCTCCTTTCATTAGCAGGGAAAGTTCTTAATGACTTGGCCGGGGGCTGGGCTGGCCCCACCCCATCCTGCATGATGTCAGGCGGCTCCCGGCGAACGCACCCGGCTGGGAGCCGCTCAGCGCCGCGGGGACCCGGCTGGGGAGGCGGCCAGTGGCTGGGGTGGCTCCGGCTCCTTTATGCCCCGCAAGCAGCGCGCTTGGGACGCCCCGGTCCTGGGGGGGCGGGCGGCGGCGGGGGGGCCTGCCGGAGGGGCAGGTGTGGCGGGGGGGCGAGCGCGCCTGGAGGCGGCCAGCCAGAGACAATGAGGCTGGGAAGCTGCTGGGTCGTCTGCGTCTTCCTCTTGCTTCAGATGCGGCCCCAGGTGAGTCCCCCCCAACCCCAGACCCCCCTCCGGGGCTGCCCTTTGTCTGGGAACTTGCCACTCTTCGGAAGCCTGGGTCCATGGGGCAGCCCTTCCCTGGCTTGGGGGGTACCCTGGGGGGCTGATCCCCCTGGCAGGGGGAGCCCACATCCCCCACAGCCCAGCGGGGGTCCCTGGGAAGGCCGCCCCCCTGCCCATGGGGCGCTTGGAATTGGCGAGGAGCAAGGGGGTCGCTGGCCCGGGCGGGCACCCCAGTGGGTGGCTTCCAGGCGGGGGCAGCTGAGGTTCGTCCCCCCCAGTCCTGTGCCCCCCCCCCCCAGATGGGGTGTGGTGTAAGTTGCGGTGGTGGGATTTAAAGTTGACATGAGGGCGAATGCTGGGAACCCCGACTGCTGGGAGCCCATCCAATGGGTCAGTCCCCGCTCCCCTTCGGTCCGTCCACACCCATCCCACCCAGTGGGCCCAGCCCGACGAGGGGCACCTGGGCCCTGCCTCGCCCTCGGGACGCTGAAGGGAATTTGGTGCTGGGGAAAGGGGGCCCCTGAATTCTTGTTTCTGCCTAGAGCAGGGGGGGCAGCGGGGTGGCTGGGCCAACGCCTCCGTGTCCAGGCCGCT
>NW_020679418.1:0-1542 GCF_002925995.2 Terrapene triunguis | reverse complement strand
TTGCTGAGCCGGGGGGGGCGCTGTTTTTAATGGGAAAAATAATTAACCTGAAACCCTGGTGGAGTTCCCTTTGCTTTTCAGTGCCTCCTGCTGTCTGCGGTTCCCTCGAGGACGTGGGAATAATTAAGCGTGGGGGGGGGGAGGACCAGCTCCAAGGAGCCCCGTCCGACCCTCCCAAGGGACGGGGGGCTTGGTGTCTACATGAGAAATGCTGGGCCTGTCGCCCCGGAGGACTCTGTGGGTGACTGGGGAGCTGGCAGGGGTAGGGTAATAGGCAGCAGGGCACTGGGCCGGGACCCAGGAGACCTGGGCTCTGTTCCCGGCGTGACCTCTGACCCAGGGCAAGCCTGCTCATGGCTCTCCTGCCTGTTTAGACCACAGCACCTGGGGGCAGGGAATCGCCTCAGGTGCCCCCCTGGCTTTCGACTGGGGCTGGTCGGTGCTACTGGAACACAAACAATGCGGCCTGGGGGGCGGGGACGGGGACGGGGACGGGGACGGGGTTTTCCTGGGACTGCTGAAGACTCTCTGGGTTTTGCTGCCAACCATTTTACTCAAACACACCCAGGGTCCCGCTTTCCACCAGCAGGGGGCAGCACGACCCAGCTCCCCACTCTCTCTCTCTCACTCACACACAGCCCTGATTCCTGCAGCAGGGGGCAGTGCACACCCCCCGACACGCACACACACGCACAGAGCCAATTCCCTCCAGCAGGGGGCAGCGCTGTTTGCTCACACACACCCTCCCACAGGAAAGCTGTTTGCTAGGGTGATTCACCTCCCCTCGCCCCTGGGTGGCGCTGCTGGAACCGCAGCCCTCTGCCCCCCCAGGACGCCTCCAGCAACAGCCGGGAGCAGAGACTCGATCGTCCTGATCTTGGGGGCGGGCGGGGGACAAACAGGAAAACCCTTTGGCCAAACTTCTTGCATCCTCCGTCATCCGTTAAAGGGCGATAAGAAAGGAGGCGCCCTGAGTTGTGGGGCCCCCCCAAGCTGGAGAATGCGCCATGGGACCCCTCCTGGACTGGCTGTGGGGGCTGGGCTTGAAGGGATGATTGGGCCCTGCTGGGATGTTGCTCGTCTTTTACCCTTTGCCTCCCACCCCTGGGCTCCTCGGCGGGAGCCGAACCCACCCCCTGCCCCAGGCAGTAGAACTGGGCTGTCCCCTGGACCTGGCTCGCCGGGCTCTGTCCTCAGGCCGGGCTGGCCCCAGCTGCGCGCTCAGGAATGGCCGGGTGGGGCTGAGCTCGGAGCATCATCGACAGCCGGGAAGCACAAGCATGCCTGGCTCTAGGAGCGTCGGCCCCGACACAGAGCGGGGAGCCCGAGGCCTCCCCTGAAGGGCAGGTCCGTGCGCACGCCGGCTCCAGGGCTGGGTGTGGGGATTTGCTGGGGCCAGCACAGCAGAGAGGCTGGCCGAGCCCAGCACGGACCGGGGCGCCAGGACTTGGTGGCCGTATTGTGCCAGCCTATTTGACCCCCAGTTCCACGGACGGGCGCCAGGCCCCAAAACACACTGGCGCCCCCCAGTGGCAAGTACCA
>NW_020679417.1:0-1652 GCF_002925995.2 Terrapene triunguis | reverse complement strand
TCCCACCTCCACCTCCCAGTAACGCCTCCCGCCCACGAACCCCTCAGCGCCCAGGACACAGGGACAACGATCAAATCTCTCAGGGTTGTTGGGCAGATCCTGGCGTTTGTCTCCGTATCTCACACGTTTCCGATCCTCAGACAGGACGAGGTAGGGATTTGCCGTGTCTGGATCCAGAGTCACGTCCACTGGCGAGAGAGTCACAGAGTCAGGGCCCGGGGCAGGGGCTGGTCACTGAGATCAAAGGGAAATTAACCTGCATCCCCGTTAATCGCTGCGGGGGGGGGGGGTTCTTGTTGCCTGAGGGGAATCAGGGCCCGTCTAACTGTGAGGAGACAATGAGGGGAAAGGGCAGGAGGAGCGGGGGGAGGGTGAGAAGCTGTCACTGGAGGCGGGGGAGGGGACAAGTAGATGCTGGGAGAGGAAAGGGGAGGGGGAGGTGAGAGGAGCAGAGGGGGTGGAGGGAGGGACATGGGGGAGGGGCACGCACAAGGGCAATGGGGGGACAAGGGAAGGGACGGGCACCAGCAGGACAGAGGGGGTGAATGGAGGGGCAGGTTCCAGGGGGCAGCAGGGGGAGAGGGGAGGGGTGGGCATGAGGGCAGAAGAAGAGGACGGACCCCAGGGGGCACAGGGAAGCAAGGGAAGGGGCAGGCACCAGGGGGCAGAGGGGTGTGAGGGAATGGGGAGCTCCAATGGGGCAGGGGAAATCAAGGGGAGGGTGAGCTGCCAGGGGGTGAGATGATGAGGAGTGGGGCAGGTGGAACCATGGGGGGGAGCAAATGGGCAGGCACTGGTGCCAGAGTGGCAGCATGGGGGTTGAAGGAGCAGGTGAGCAGAAGGGGGGCAGAGAGAGGGGTGTGGAGAAGGGCAGGACCTAGGGGGGCAGAGGGGTGTGAAGGTAAATGTGGGCACCAGGGGGGCAGAGGGAAGATGAAGGGAGGGGTGGGACCCAGAGATTAGGAGAGGGAGAGGTGAGGGGTGGGGCAGTGCTGAGGTGAGGGGAAGGGCTGAGACCAGGGGTCCCAAAGGGGGGTGAAGGAAGGGACTTGCACCAGGCAGGCAGAGGGGGCAAAGGAAACAGCAGGCACTAAGGAGGCAGATGGGGCAAGGGTAGAGCTGGGACTTGGGGCAGAGGAGGAGCTGGCACCAGGGGACTGGAGGGGTGGTGAGGGGCACAGTTGTCACGGAGCCAGAGGGGGAGGGGAGGGGCAGGGGTGAGAAATAAAGAGAAGGTGGCATGGGTGATGGTGGCAGGGGGGCGAGAGGAGAGCGGGGTCAGTGGGGCAGAGGGTGCTGAGGGGGTGGGCAACAGGAAGGAAGGGGACAAGGGGAGTGTCAGCTGTTGGGGGGCAGGGGGAGGGAAGAAAGGAGTAGGCAGCAGAAGGGTGTGGGGGTAAGGGGAAGAGCAGGTGCCAGGGGGTCAGAGTGGGGCTAGAGGAAAGGTGGGCACAGGGGGGTCAGGGAAGGGGTGGGTGTCAGGGGTCAGAGAGAGTGGGGAGAGGGGCAGGTACCAGGAGGGCTGAGGGGTGTAAGAAGGGCAAAAGCCAGGACAGCAGAGGAGGGTGAAGAATGGGGTGGCTATCAGAGGGTGGGGGGGGTGATGGCAGTGGTAGGCACCAGGGAAGCAGATGGGGGTGAGGGGAGGGGTG
>NW_020679416.1:0-1410 GCF_002925995.2 Terrapene triunguis | reverse complement strand
TTCCCCTCCCCCTGTATAGTACCTGGCAGGCTGTTCCCTTACCCTCCCCCTGGTTGGGCTTTTTCAGCCCTCCTCCTGCTATGGTACCCGACAGGCTTTTCCGTTATCCTCCCCGTGCTGGGCTGTTCCATTAACCTCACTCTTCTCTCTCTGCAGCTCGCCCTGTGCCACTCCTGAAGCAGCTGCTGCCCCGAAGCCCATGGGGGACCCCAGCTGCCCCCCTGCCAAGCCACCCCCTGACCAACCAAATTGCAGAACCACCGGGGGCCCCCCCCTTCCCTCCCCCCCCTACGGGCTGGACGTCAGCTGCCTGCTGGGGGCAGGGCTGGACGGCCCCCCCGCACCTGACCTCCGCTTCCCCTCGTTCCTGCCCTACCCGCCCCCCCGCCTCTATGCCCCGCCCGGGCCCCCTGCTGGCTACCTCGAGGGGGGCAGCAAGGGCCTCTTCTGAGGGCTGGGCTCCCCCCCAGCTGTCACCCCACTAGCCATGGGGTTGCCCCCTCACCCAGGGGAGCACCCCCCCACACTGCAACTGACTTATTTATTCCAAGGGGCGGCCCAGACCCTTCCCTGCAGCTACTGGATAGGGGCAGAGAGATGGGGTGAAATGTACATCCCCCAACCTGAGCCACAGCCCTCGCCCTGTTCATTATCTGCCTCCCCCAACCCCTATTCTTCCCCCCAGTTATCTGCCCCCTGCACAGCAACCCTGCTATCACTGCCTCCCTGTTATCTGCTCCCCCCCATGCTCCCCTACAGCCTCTGTCCCCTCCCCCCCAGGGGCTGATTTTTTTTTGGGGGGGGGGGAATGAGGAAACATGGGGGCATTTCCTACCCTTTTAAAAACCAATACAAACCAAGTCACCCAATCAATAAAGCTGGGAAGGCAGCAAAGCGGCATCCGTGTGTCCGTTGGTGGGGGGGGGGGGTGTCTGGTCTGGGGAAACCATCCAAGGAAGCCAGATGACCCTGGCCGGGGATTCATGCTGCAAGGGGCCCAGGCTCACAGGCCTGGAGCCAGGACATGAGGCGTGGCTCTGAGACAGGCCAGCACTAGATACTCACTGACGTCGGGACCTCGGAAGCTGGAGAATGGCTCAGCCCGTGGCTCTGTGCTCCTGGCTGATAGCTCGGAAGAAAAGGAGCTCGAAAGCTTACGGCTCAGTGTCCTAGCAGACACAGCACAAGCCGGGGTATTCGTGGGGGCCGGCTACAGGCTGTCACATCACAGCGAGGGATGGGCGGAGCAGCTCCTCCCTATAACGTGTAGGAGAAAAGCCAGGTGCTCATGGGGGACTTCAGTCTGCACGACCCCCACTGGCGGGCTCATGCTGCCAGGACTGAAACAGCCTGGGAATTCATAGCTGACAATTTCCTAACTCAAAAAGTGATGCAGCCAACCTGGGGGAA
>NW_020679415.1:0-1119 GCF_002925995.2 Terrapene triunguis | reverse complement strand
GAATCTAGGGTTTGTGAGGCGTGCAAAGCTGACGGCCCAGAGCAGAATGGTAGAGCTGCTGGGTCATCTACACAGCGACCTGTTTTTCCAAGAAAAACTTTTGTTGAACAGAATAGATGTGAAAATTAAACTGACGCGCAGTAAAGACTCTTTCTGTTTAATGGGCAGTGCGGCTGAATGCTTTAAACTGCACATTGTATCAGTGTCCCTTTTTGTGAAGAAAGTACAGGTGGCCCCGAGTATCCATCTGGGGCACGCGGAGGCCCTGCTTACCGCTAATGCTAAATACTCTGTGGACCGTGTGGGAATGAAAGTGTTTAGCATCCCCGTGAGCAGCAGGGTCAGTAACCAGGAGAACCTGTTCTTGGGACAGTTACCCAATATGCTTGTCCTAGGGTTTGTGGGTAATGATGCCTTTAGTGGAAGTTACGCTAAAAATCCCTTTCATTTTAAACATTATGATATTAATTTTGTGGCTTTGTATGTGGATGGTGAACAGATACCAACCAAGCTTCTGGAACCAGACTTCAAGGCAGGACACTGCATAAGAGAATACATGAATCCAGGGCCGGCTCTGGCTTTTTTGCCGCCCCAGGCAAAAAAGCCTCCCGCTGCCCCCCCCACGGGGAGCACAGCAGGGGAGGGCACCGAGTCCGGCCGCAGCCCCACTCTCCCCGACCGGCCAGAGCGCCAGGGGAGGGCGGCCCCGCTCTCCCCGCCGGCCGGAGCGCCGGGGGAGGGCGGCGAGCCCGCCGCGGCCCCGCTCTTCCCTCCGGCCGGAGCGCCGGGGGGAGGGCGGAGAGCCCACCCGCGGCCCCGCTCTCCCCGCTGGCCGGAGTGCTGGGGGTGGGCGGCGAGCCCGCCGCCCAGCCCCGCTCTCCCCGGGCGGCCGGAGCGCCGGGGGAGGGCGGCAAGCCTGTCGCGGCCCCGCTCTCCCCAGGTGAGCGCTGCCCCCCTCCAGGTGCCGCCCCAAGCACATGCTTGGAGGGCTGGTGCCTGGAGCCGGCCCTGCATGAATCTGGTACAGATGGCTGGTAAACACATGAAAGATTGTTCTCTGTTAATCGACCGTGAGGAGTTTGCACAGGGTTACACCTTGTTTGCCTTTGACCTGTCTCC
>NW_020679414.1:0-4102 GCF_002925995.2 Terrapene triunguis | reverse complement strand
TGACTTACCACCGGTCACGCAGCAGAGCTGGATATAGGACACATGGCTCCTGAGTCCCAGTTCACTAAACTTGTTGCACTTACAGCAAATCCAGTCAGAAAATGGCCAATTCAATGAACAGTCTAAATGTCCATGGAGTGTCTTCTTTGCAGCCATCAGACGCACTAATCCAGAACAGGACGCAGTGAAAGCATGATTGTGTTGTCTCGTTACTCTTTCTATCTTTGGCATCATGCCCACATATCTGCCTGGTCCATATCTCTTGTTTTCTTGGTTTTGACTTTCTACGAAGTGGGTATTCACCCACGAACGCTTATGCTCCAATACACTTGTTAGTCTATAAGGTGCCACAAGGCTCTCTGTTGCTTTATACAGCCAGTAGTTCATCCGCAAATAACGGCTCAGCTTTTTTTTACAAAAAAGACAATGATTTGGGGCAGCTGATTGTGAAACATGGTCTTAATTAACATTCGATTGTGCCTAATCTATTTTATCCGTTCCTTAATACAGAGAATCAATGGTTACACCCATCAGAGCAGATGAGTCTCTCACAGGGAAAATAAGACAGAGACGGTTACACTTCTTAAAGCTGCAAATTAATAACAATGCATTCCACTAAAGCTGTCTTCAAGGTGAAAATTGCTATTGTTTTAACCTAGTGTTCAGTTGTCTGCTCTGACAAAATTGTTAAACAGGCTTTCGATAACCACCTTCAAAGCTGTCGTAACTTGCATTGCACCTCCGTGAATATTTTGGTGGATTTGCAAATAATAATAAGATTTTACTTAGTACAGATAATCCAAGCACAGGTGGTTATGACAGTTATCGGGATGTAATAATAGCCATACTTAACCTTGCAAAATTGTTAAGACAATTTACCAGACATGACATAAATTCCACTCAGTTGGCCCTTTACTATGATTGGTGTTAACAAAACATACTAATGATATTGGTACTTATGATACTTATCTGTAAAAAAAAAAATTGTCATGGGTGAGTGGGTGGGTGTCTACTTTTGAATTTCAAAGCCTTCTAAAAAGAGTAACTAATGAAGCCTCACAATAATTCTGTCTGTTGGGAAGGCAGTATTATTATCCAAATTTTACAGATGGGGAAACTGAGGCATAGAGCTGTGAAGGACTTGCTCAAGTTTACAGATGTCAGAGCCAAGGTTAGGACTCTGGTATTCCTGATTCACAGGGCCATGTTTGGCCAACACTCCTCTCTTATGATTTTTCATGTATAGGTTTTGTATGAAGCTGATGTCAAAGTGGCTTAAGGCCAGAATCCCAGTTCGTGAAAATCAGCAAAGGTCCATTGAGTTCAAATTAGGTGAGGGGGGCTATTGAGCTGAGGCCTCTGCCACCCCATATAATCTCATTGTTTCCTTGTGCTCCCTGTCTGTCTGTCTGTACTCACCTATCGCCTCCTGTCTTATACTGAGACTGGGAAGCTCTTTGGGATGGGAATTGTCTTTTTATTCTGTGTTTGTCCAGAACCTAGCACAATGAGGTCCTGGTCCATGACTGGGGCTCCTAGGCGCGCTGGCAATAGAAATAAATAATAATAATAATAATTAATAATAACAACTAGATTTCAATGCAGCTACATGGATTTATATCAGTTGATGCTCTGGCTCACTTTCTTTTGTCCAGGCCAGGTGACATCCTGTCCATTTGAACTCAATGGGAGTTTTGCCATTGACTTCACTGGAGCCAGGATTTCACTGTAATTTCTAATGGGATTGACGTGTTAGATTGGCCTTGTGCTGGCCCTCTTCAGAGAGGTGAGTTTGAATTTATGTGAGTATATTAACGGTGTGATGGGAAATATATAGGAATGTATTATTCCAGGGCAGACAGACCAAGTAATGTATTCTCAAAGGTTGGCCTCAAGGAAGTTCTCTGTAAAGGTGACCAATGACTACCTACATGCTCTTGAGGGGCAGGACTACAGCACTACCTTGAGAGATCAGTGATCATATACTCTGGTGATAGGATCTATAGAAATGATAGATACATGGGATGGAGTGGCCTATATATTTGAGGAGCTCATTAGGATATGGGTGTGACGGGTTCAGTCACAGAGACCCCCGTTGGGACTTTCACCTGACATGCTGAGACTACCTCTGAGCCATTTTCTCTGCCAGTTTCAGCCTCCGGAACCCTGTCTTGTTGAGCCAGATATGCTAATCTGCTGCAACACAGACCCAGGGTCTGACCCATGCTCCCAAAGCTGCAGACTTAACTGAAAACGGTTTAGCAAGGGCTTCTGTTGCTAACTCCCAGACACCCAGCTCCCAATGGGATCCAAACCCCAAATAAATCTGTTTTACTCCGTATAAAGCTTATACAGGGTAAACTCATAAATTGTCCGCCCTCTATAATACTGATAGAGAGATATGCACAGCTGTTGGCTTCCCCATGGATTACTTACTTTGGGTTAATTAATAAGCAAAAAGTGATTTTATTAAGTATAAAAAGTAGGATTTAAGTGGTTCCAAGTAATAACAGACAGAAAAAAGTAAGTTACCAAGCAAAATAAAACAAAACACACAAGTCTAAGCCTAATACATTAAGAAACTGATTACAGAGAAATCTCACCCCCAGAGATGTTCCAATAAGCTTCTTTCAGAGACTGGACTCCTTCCTAGTCTGGGTCCATCAATCACTCACACCCCCGTAGTTACTGTCCTTTGTTTCTTTCAGGCGTCTCTTTGGGGTGGAGAGGCCATCTCTTGAGCCAGCTGAAGATAAAATGGAGGAATTCCAGGGCCTTTTATAGTCTATCTCTTGTGGGCGGAAACCGCTTTGTTCTTCTGTGCAAAATCTACTCTGCGCTGGTTAGGCCTCAATTGGAGTATTGTGTCCAGTTCTGGGCACCGCATTTCAAGAAAGATGTGGAGAAATTGGAGAGGGTCCAGAGAAGAGCAACAAGAATGATTAAAGGTCTTGAAAACATGACCTATGAAGGAAGGCTGAAAGTATTGGGTTTGTTTAGTTTGGAAAAGAGAAGACTGAGTGGGGACATGATAGCAGTTTTCAGGTATTTAAAAGGGTGTCATAAGGAGGAGGGAGAAAACTTGTTCACCTTAGCCTCTAAGGATAGAACAAGAAGCAATGGGCTTAAACTGCAGCAAGGGAGGTTTAGGTTGGACATTAGGAAAAAGTTCCTAACTGTCAGGGTGGTTAAACACTGGAATAAACTGCCTTGGGAGGTTGTGGAATCTCCATCTCTGGAGATATTTAAGAGTAGGTTAGATAAATGTCTATCAGGGATGGTCTAGACAGTATTTGGTCCTACCATGAGGGCAGGGGACTGGACTCGATGACCTCTCGAGGTCCCTTCCAGTCCTAGAATCTATGAATCTATGAATCACAGCAACAAGATGGAGTTTGTAGCCACCTGGGCAAGTCACATGTCTATGAATGATTCAGCTTTTTGCAAGTCTACGCCATTGTTTACATGTTAGTTTGAATGTTCCCAGGAAAGCTCAAATGTGGATTGGCGTCTCCCAAAGTCCATTGTCAGTTAAGTGTTTCTTGATAGGGCACTTACTGAGAATAGTCCTTTCTCAAGAAGCTGGCCAAATGCTTCACTGAGGCTACTTAGAATCAAACACATTGAGATACAAGTACGTAGCCAATATTCATAACTTCAAATACAAAAATGATACACACATACAGACAGCATAATCATAACCAGCAAATTTCTATAGACATCTTACTTGACCTCCTTTGTACAAGATTCGGTGCAACTATAGGACCTTTGTTGCAACAATGATCAATATGGTCACAGTTCATGTCAATAATGTCACAACAGGAACATAAGGAAAATATTGACTAATATTCAGTGTTGGCACTCGAAGAAACAGAGATTAGCTCAAATCAGGGTTCAGAAAAGAATGTGTTTCGTCTTATTAACAAGAGGACTCCCCATTAGAGAAATGACTATCTTGATCTTGCCTGGAAGATAATACAATGCCACAAGCTAATGGAGAAAACTTGAGCTGCCAAAGCCTATGGGCTACATCTACAGGTTTGTCAGTGACTCTAGGAACATTCCAGAACATGTCACTCTGGGACACTTGATTGGACTGATC
>NW_020679413.1:0-8922 GCF_002925995.2 Terrapene triunguis | reverse complement strand
TTAATCATTAATCATTAAACACGCTTGCTTTTAAACCATGTGTAATAGTTACAAAGGTACACTCACCAGAGGTCCCCGTGTGCCCTCAGGGTCTTGGGTGAGTTCGGGGGTTACTGGTTCCAGGTCCAGGGTGATAAACATATCCTGGCTGTTGGGGAAACTGGTTTCTCCGCTTCCTTGCTGCTGTGAGCTATTTACATTATCTTCATGCTCATCTTCCTCATCCCCAGAACCCGCTTCCCTGTGTCTTTCTCCAGTGAGGGACTCATAGCACACGGTTGGGGTAGTGGTGGCTGCACCCCCTAGAATGGCATGCAGCTCCGCGTAGAAGCGGCATGTTTGCGGCTCAGCCCCGGACCTTCCATTTGCCTCTCTGGCTTTGTGGTAGGCTTGCCTTAGCTCCTTAATTTTCACGCGGCACTGCTGTGCGTCCCTGTTATGGCCTCTGTCCTTCATGGCCTTGGAGACCTTTTCTAATATTTTGCCATTTCGTTTACTGCTTCGGAGTTCGGCCAGCACTGATTCATCTCCCCATATGGCGATCAGATCCCGAACCTCCCGTTCTGTCCATGCTGGAGCTCTTTTGCGATCCTGGGACTCCATCACGGCTACCTGTGCTGATGAGCGACCTGTGCTCTCCACGCTGAGCAAACAGGAAATGAAATTCAAACGTTCGCGGGGCTTTTCCTGTCTACCTGGCCAGTGCATCTGAGTTGAGAGTGCTGTCCAGAGCGGTCACAATGAAGCACTGTGGGATAGCTCCCGGAGGCCAATAACGTCGAATTCCGTCCACACACACCCAATTCCGACCCCCTAAGGCCGATTTTATCGCTAATCCCCTCGTCGGAGGTGGTGTTAAGAAACCGGTTTAAAGGGCCCTTTAAGTCGAAAGAAAGGGCTTCGTCGTGTGAACGTGTCCAGGCTTAATTCGATTTAACGCGGCTAAAGTCGACCTAAACTCGTAGTGTAGACCAGGCCTCAGTTTAAGCTATTAAATACCACTTAGAACCACAGAGGCTAGAGCTATGTCTTCAGACACTATGTCGGCAAACTTGGCATGACCCCCTACTGTAGACGCGGCATCCACTGTAGGAACATCATCTCCTTGAACTAAGCCCTGGTCTACAAAATTTAGATCGACCTAGCTACGTCACTCCCCAAGAACCACAGCTAAGTTGACCCAACCCCCGGAGTAGACACAGCAGGGTGGACAGAAGAATTCTTCCTTCGGTCAGCCTGCCTACTGCCACTCAGGGAGGTAGATTACCTACAGTGACAGAAAACCCCTTCCATTGAGGTAGGAAGCATCTACACTACGGTGCTACAGTGTAGACGTACCAGCACTCTGTCCTCATCATCTATGGCAGGTGGGCACAGCTACATCACG
The DNA here is from genome assembly GCF_002925995.2 of Terrapene triunguis. NCBI lineage: Eukaryota > Metazoa > Chordata > Testudines > Emydidae > Terrapene > Terrapene triunguis. The sequence continues at coordinate 7,535 of NW_020679413.1, read as the reverse complement.
AGAAGGTGTGGTTTTTTCACACTGCGACCAACACAGAGCTATGCCAGTTTCAGTGTAGACCAAGCCTAGGTTTAAACTAAGGCCATGTCTACACTACAGGCGGTACAGCGGCACAGCTACAGCACCAACGCTATGCTATCGTAGTGTAGACGCTTCCTGCAGTGACAGAAGAGGTTTTTCCCCGTCACCAGAGGTAATCCACCTCCCCGAACACCCTGTAGCTACGTCTACACCAGACGCTAGGTCAGCATAACTACAGAATCCAGAGGTGTGATTTTCACACCCCTAAGCGCTGTAGCTCTAATTTTTTAAGCATCGACCAGGCCTGATACAGGGTTGAACATGATTTTGCCTTTACTGTGGCTGGGGCCAGTCATACTTAAAAAAAGTATTAGGGTCCCCCACACACAGTTACAAAAAGACCAGCTATTACATGTTTAAACTGCCAAATGTTAGCTGCTAAGTAGTGTTTAACCCACTGTTAATTGGAACCCGGGAGTGCTTGCTAGCTTGCCTCGTTCCCCAGTGTGGACAGAGCCAATCTACGTCAGTGGCTGCAGGAGCAGCTCACACGTGTAGACTCACACAGCACTTGCCCAGTCTGCAAAGCGGCGGCGATAATACCCTGCTCTCTGAGCGTCCCGGTGCTCGGAATTGTTGTGACAGGAGGCTCAGAGAGACACACGGCATCCTAGCTCCCTGCTGCGGTAGTCAGACACCAGGCCAGAGTCCCATGCTGCTTCCATCACTAACTGGAGCCTGCCCACCTGCATTGCGAGCTATGGGAATTCTTTGCTCAGGTCTTGGCTATATGTAAACTTGCCCCAGTTTAGTTAGACCAGTGCAGACGCCTGTGGGGCACTCTGGTTTTGGTTTAAGAGGGGCATAGGGCTTGTCTACACGTGGAGCTCTTCCGGAATAGCTATTGTGCTTTCAATTCACACTCTACCTTAATCCAAATTAACTTTCAAGTGTGGACAAGCCCTTATTTTGGTCTAACCTAAACCAAAATAAACCACTTTTAAACTGAAACAAGAGTGTCCACACAGGAGTTGCCACAAATTTAGCTTCATCGGTTAAATTCACACCTTAGATAAAGCTAGGACAACCTTCCAATGTAGACAAGGCCTTCACCTCTTTTTCTAGCAACAGTTTATTTCAGAAAAATCTACGTGGGTACTTATACATCCCCAGGCCCAGAGCAATTGACCCCTCAAACAATCACATCCTCTATATCCTTGCAGGGTTGCCAACCCCATGTATTCCAAAATCATAAGCCAGGCCAAAAAACAACCTTAGGACTTAAAACGTTTGGATTTCTTTTTATTTACCTTTTAGTTTCTAAGTCTTGCAGGTCACATTTCCAAGCTTTTCTCCAATATCATGAGAGCTAAAAGCTTGCTTTATTAAATGATGGGTGAGAATCTCACCTAATCTCATGACTCCAGGAGCTGGGGCTTTAAGACAAACACCCAATCTCAAGATTTGGCAACACGGCCCCTGTGAGGCAAGGCATATTATCCCCATTTCACAGATGAAGAACAGAAGCACTGAAAGGTGAAGGCTATGTCTACATTGCAAGGGAAGGAGCAATCGTCGCACAGGTAGGCATAGCTGTGCCGGCTTTTGTGACAGATGTGGCAATTTCCTGCAATATCCTGGACAGACCTTACTGAGTTAAATCTTATTGAATTAAGTTTAAGTATCTTTGGAGACCACTGTATTAAAAATGCAAAGGGTATGTATTATTGGAGGGTTGCAGGAAACTTCTCTGTGGGGGGGGGAAGACATGGCCAACGGAAACCTTGGGAGCGTCAAAGGATTATTGTAAACAATGTGCCGGACAAACCGAGTTAAGTGGGGTTCCTATGAAATAGCTGGGGGGAGGGGGGATGACCGCAAATTACCACCTCCGCTTATGCAAAGACCCAACCTTTTGAAGCTTCGTCCTGAGGAGGGAACCCTTGCTTAGCTGATTACTTAGTCATGGTCTGCAGCCCAAAGACCTACATTGTATAATGGAGTGACTCTCGGATTCAGCGTGTGATTGTTCTGAGCCAACAGCTGTCGTGACGACAGGAAAACCCCCACAGCTTTGACCACTACTTTAGTTCAGGCCTCAGACCAGGCCTCTGGTACAAGGCTCTCTTCCTCCTACAGCTAGCACGGCTAACCATAGGAGCATAGACGTGGTGGCATGGGCTTCAGCACAAGGTGGCTGGCACAGTACAAGCCCTCCAGGGACCCTGGGTACATATTCTGGTTGCTAGCCCATGCTGAAAACCGTGCCACCACATCGACACGATTGTTACCCGGGTTTACTCGATTAACGCTAGCACCAGTGTACCAACCCACATTACAACCACACCTTCCACTGCAGCGTAGGCAGAACCCTAGTGAGCTGTCCGAGGTCACACCAGGAAATTGAAACCAGGAGCTCCTGAGTCCCAACCAAAACTTAACCGCAAAGCCAACCTTCCTCCCCAAGATCCAGGCCCATTCCCTTCGTTCTGAAGTCTTCACTATTTTTGGCACTGTCTGATTATAAGGTGAAGTTCTCACTGATGGAAGATGCCAGCCTGGCAGCCTTGGAGTCCTTCATTCACAGGGCAGGCTCACCACCCCCACCGCCCACTCCCCAGATACCAGGCCCAAATCCCGACCTGGTAATATTGCCGTTAGGGCTAAGAGGGGCAGTTCAGTCTCATTCAATCCTAGGTCAGTGCTGAGAAAGGAAGCCCAGTTTGCATCAGTTGCAATGGACATTTTTGGCAATGCACCTACTTGTCCAGCCTAGGACTACACACAGACCATCAACCCATTGGCCTTCAAACAGACAACTTTCATCTCCCGTGGAGCAGGGGCAGCTTTGAACTAGTGACTTTGGTGGTAAAAAAATTACATTATTCTAGTGCCAACCCCTTGATCGCTCCTTTAATGTCTGTTTCCAGTTAGCCAGGAAGAAATTTCACACACAACAGTGAGTCTTCCCCCACAACCAGGTGGAAAGTGCTACTTGGCCGCCTGAAGCGCAAGCCAGCTCTTAAGATCTGTCCTTTCCCCTTAAGTTTTATTTTTTGCTTTCCAATGGAAGCGGAAAAAATAGGTTGTAGAGCACCCCGCAGCGAAGCTAGTGGTCTTCTGAAATGCTGCACTCACACATTTGGGAAGCCAAGTCAGCGATTTCTTCCCCAGCGTTAATGAGATTCCTGATCAAAGATTAAATAGCCCTCACGCCTATTGCCACATTTACCCACAAGGCAGGAGCTAACCACCCAGAACTTCTTCCAAGATGCAGAGCAGGTTTCTCGGTGACCTCTGCCAGCCTTCCCAGCTCTCCCGCGCCGAGAAATAAGAAGCTGACGGAGAAGCTCTGCAACTGGGCAAACTATAATCCTCTGAGTAGTCAGCACTCCCCACGCTGCAAGGAAAGGACTGCTTTCACCTACAGCAATGGCCCAGCCTCCTGCGGCATAAGATCCCATCAGCTCCCTGTAGGCTCTTTGGAAATAATAGATGTGTTTGGAGGAAGCCAAATGCTTTTGAGAGCTAGCCGGCAGCTGTGACTCGACCACAGCACGAGAAGCAGCACGTCTCACAAAAGGAAGAGAGAGAGGCTGGACCAGTACCTGCATAGGAATCCTCAAGGGAACAGCTAAGTCCCACAGACAGTCATATCCAGTCTGGCTCAGGGTTGGACTAATGGCCTAGCATGGCACTGGGAATGCTGTCCTGCCCTCTTGGAGATGGCTATGCAGTGTTCTGCATCCCACTTATGGATCCTGAACCCTCGAGGGGAGCATTGCTATTTACTGAGCACTCGGGGCCAGATCCTCCACTGGCGTGAATGAGCAGAGCTCCACTGGCTGTCCTGAAGCTCTGCTGATGGACTCCAGTTGAAGATCTGGCCCTGAGAGTGTACAGCCCTGTACAAGATGTGGAGGGGACATGGTCAGGGCACTCCGAGCACTCCAGCCTAGCATTTTCTGGAGCCAGGGTCCTGACATGGCTAACTGGGCCGCGTGCCACGTTCTGGGCCCATGTTCTCCCAGCAAGTCAATTGCAAGCAGAAGACAGCAGCGGAGTTTTCCTTTGCTCCCACTTTGGGTGTGTTTATCTCATTCTATCCTAAGAAAAAAATGGATCAGCCTATAACAGAACATGGAGAGCGACACCAGTAAAGATTGACGGGTCTTTTGCCCAACTGATGTCAAAGCCAGGTGTTTCCCCATTAAAAGGCTTCCCAAGCAGAGGGAAAGGGAATAAGGAAGACCATTCAAATACAGACTTACATGATCTTTTAAGTTTAACGGTTAAAGTTGTGGTAACAAAAATAAAGAACAAACCATAAGATGAAAATTATAACACATTAAAAACCCCACGCAACCCTCTCAGCTGCTGCATGGAGTCTGTTACTAGAAGGCTCTTTAATTGAGCGGATAAAGGCAGAATTTAGCTCCCAACCACTGCATCCAGCTAGTTAATTTCAAACTTGAAACAAGATGCACATTTTCAACAAGGAGGGTCATTAGCCATTGGAGCAGCTCCCCCAGGGATGGGATGGAGACTTCATCAATTGGAGTCTTAATAGAGATTAGACCTCTTGTACCCGAAATCCTTGGGCATGGCGCCGTAAACACTAGGGGAAATTCTACAGCCTGTGGTAAGCAGGAGATGGTCGGAACCGTCCCTTCTGGCCTTAACGTCTTTGGGGAGAAGACGGTGGCCTCCATTATGGAAGGAGGCAGAGATACATGAGCAGGAGAAGGATAAAGAAGGGGGCATGTCCTACCAGCAGGACGAAGGCAGCTTGGGGAATGGAATAGTAAGAGATCGGAAATGCAGGCCAAGATGTGCAGACCCACGGGGAATGGAGAGCTTAAACTCAATAGAAAGAGAAGTTTCAGAGAGCACCGGGGCTGTGTGGCGAGACTTACGATTTGGAAGCGTGCAAGTTATGCTATGCCTGAAAATAAAGGTTGGCAGCAAGTTTGCCCATCAGCTGGCAGGATAATTCTGAGACTTCTGCCACTCACCAGGTTACGCACCAACTGGTGGGCAGCCTCCCCTCCCAGGGTGTGGATTTAGGGGAGCTGGAGTACACAAGCACAGCAATTCCTTCCTCCTCCCTCTCCTTTTCAGAGAGGTCTAAGAGTAGCTTGGTGGGGCTGCTACGTTTACGGTCTCAGCAACTGCAGGTCAAACACACTCAGTTGGAGATTGGCTTTTCCAATCCACCTGGGATCGGAGTCACTCCGGGCTCCTCTTCTTTTGTGCCTCATCCCCAGTAATGCAGGTTCTGGGGACCAAACCGGTCCCTCAGCGGAGCTGTATGACAGTCAGTGGGTTTGCACGGATGTCACCAAGTGGGGCTCGGTGAGCAGAAGCTAGGAGACCATTCTGCTAAGGCACAAGGAAGAACACACTGCGGTTTGCTCGCCCGTAACCAGACGGGCCCTGCAGGGCTCTCAGGAGTGAAGCAAGAAGCACTGTCACTAGGGTCAGTTGCAGTTCTGATGCTGACATACATGGGGAGCAGAGCTGCTGAAGAAGCTCCCCGCTCCTCCCCACCTTTTATTTACAGTCTCTTTAAAGAGCGGGACAGCACTTCAGGCTGGGCTAGTTCTCCTGGAAAATGTTTCAGACGATAGCAGGGAAAAAACCCCCTACAGATACTGACATTTGCCTGTGTCGCTACTCCCCCCTCCCACCTCCTCCCCAACCCACACACTGGTCATCTCATTTAAAGGAGTAGGGATTGATTCTATTCTTTCGATGGGATGGAAGCCACTAAGCACTGTCCTCATTACATTGTCCAGGCAGACGCATGGCCCCAGTGGTGCCAGGAGGGTACATTATTTAATACAGGAGGTATCAAGCTGCTGACCTTGTCGTTTGCCGCTTTGCTGCACACCCGCCCATGTGTCCAAGGGAAAAGCGTTCTCCATCACCGAAGGGCAGCGAGACAGGAACGCGAGAGGAATCAGCCGACTGGCTAAAGACACAGGACTTGCCCGACTGAATGAGATCAAGGCCCATCTACAGTGTCCAGTAACAAATGCTTCAGAAAAAAGCGCAAGGATCCCTGTGGAATAATCTACCTGTCTTTCTTCTTAGCTCCTGGCAGCCAGCGGATGATGACTGTTTAAATACCTTCTTCTATCCGGTCTACTGTTCACATTATCCACAGGGATGTTTGACATCTCTTAAACATGGTCCTCAATTCTCGGCCCCCCCTGACACTTAGTTACAGCAAGTTCTGCAGGTTCATTATGTAAAAAAGCATTTCCTTTCATCAAGTTTTAAATGTTTGCCTTTTTGTTTCTTTGACTGCTCCTTTTCCATGGAGGGGAGGAAAAACAGGAGCACTCAATTCACCAGTCCAATACAATTCATTGCTTTGTTAACAGCTATCGTGTTCCCCTCTTATTCAATCTCCTCTGTAGATGTATCAATCCCAGTCTCGGCCATTTCTCTCCACGCGGGAGTCTTCCCAGGCCTCCACTCACTGGGCACCTTCTCTCTAGTGGTGATCTGAAACATGCCCTGTTATCCCAGCTTCTAGAGGAACAACTGCCAAATTACTCTTCCAAACTGCAGTGATTTCGTAAATGGAGCATCCTTCTTCCAGACACTCCACGGGGACCCAACGCGTTTCATTTGCAACCTTCATCTCAATAAATCAACACAGTTCTCTAGCCGTGAAAGGCCAGCGCAGGAACCCACTTAAAGCAAGCCACTTCTTCACACAGCCAGGAGAGACAGAACGGCTGGGGGTTCCCCAGACTGCCCAGTAGCTGGGTCAGACAATCAGAGAAGATCAGGGTTGGAAGAGACCTCAGGAGGTCATCTAGTCCCACCCCCTGCTCAAAGCCGAATCTCTTACAGTCTCGAATTGTGCAAGCTCCTGCGTGGAGTACCTGCCCCGTGAAAGACACAGGGTGTGTCTACACCGCAGCTGGGAGCACACTTCCCAGCCTGAGCGGGCAGCCAGGCACTAGCTCTGCTCGAGCAAGCGTGCTGGAAAGAGAAGCGTAGCTGGGAATAGCAAGGGGAGCAGTGCAGGCTAGCTGCCTGCGTACAAGCCCGGAAGCCCTGGGTACGTACTCGGCTGGCTAGCCCAACCGCCAGCCACGCCATCCCCAGCTGTACGGCTACTTTTAGTGTGCTTGCTTGGACACAGCTAGCGCATCTGCCTACTCGAGCTGGGACCCGTGTTCCCAGCACAGACAGACCCACCCAGTGACCCAAGGGGAACGTACCACAAGTCTGCAATTCTTTGCATGTCCTCTAAGATCGTAACATCCTTCCCCTCTGACATGCACACACCCTCCTCTCTTCTCCATCACCCCAGGGAACCAGATACTTCTGTGGTTGGTAAAAAGCAAAGCCCAAGAACTTATGCTGAGCTAGTCTAATGCAACAATGATACGGGTTAATTGCTGTAAGAAGAGAGACGAGCCGGCAATCGCTGCCTTCATCTCTTACGCAAGCGCATCTCCCAGCAGAGGATGTATCAGATATTAAACTAATAC
>NW_020679412.1:0-7968 GCF_002925995.2 Terrapene triunguis | reverse complement strand
GCTGGCTCCCTTACCACCTTTGAGGAGCAGTGGGCGCTGTCCGGGGTTCTTTGCTCGGTGTCCCCATTTGGTTCCCTGATTTTGAACCTTTAACCGTCACCTCACTCCCTGTTTTTTTATTAGTTGTCCCAAGGAATTACTTGGTTTCTGGGTCCAGTGGTCCTTCCCGCTAGGCTGGGGGAGGGGCCTTTAGCAGTGGGCGGGTAAGCCTGCCCACTTCCCGGTCAACCAATATGGACTCACTACACTCCCATTTAAATTAATGGCAAAATGTCCATTGACTTCATTGGTACAAAATCAGGCATTGGGTCATCTGAGGCAGAAAAGTTACTTCATCTTCTGACCTGCACAGTAGCCAGCTGTGGCATTTTCCCTTGGAGAAAAAATGTGAAGATTCCCATGCTAGTACAAACAGTGAAGACCAGAATACATTCATGCGTCCCTCAAGAGGAATGGGCATTGGCAGCACTGTGCAATATTACAGTAGGATCCTGTGAGAAACCAGGCATAGCACAGGCTCTTAATGCAAAGTGGATATCCACTGCCAGATGCCAGGCCTTCATATGGTGGTAATGGTGAACATAGAATGGCCATATTGGATCAGACCATTGGTTCATTTCACCCAGTATCCTGTCTTCTAACTTTGGCCAGTGTCAGGTATGTCAGAAGGAATGAAGAGAATAGGACAATTTATCAAATGATCCATCCCCTGTCATCTAGTCCCAGCTTCTAGCAGTCAGAGATTTAGGGTCACCCATAGTATGGGGTTATGTCTCTGACCATGTTATCTAATAGCCATTGATAGACCTGTCCCCAGTGAACTTATCTAATTCTTTTTTGAACCCAGTTATACTTTTAGCCTTCACAAAATTCCCTGGCAATGAGTTCCACAGGCTGACTGTGAATTGTGTGAAGAAGTATTTTCTTTTGTTTGCTTTAAACTTGCTGCCTACTAATTTCATTGGATGATCCTTGTTTCGTGTGTTATCTGAAAGGGCAAATAACACATTGTTTGTATTTTGTTGGTAATTAGACCAGCAGTACTCAGGCTTCCGGCCCTTCTTGTCCTTGGTCTCTGATCAGTCGCAGTTTCCTTGGTTAGACTAAAAATTCAGTGAGATGTATGAAAACTGATAAATGATGAGCATGAATGCTAAGGATGCTTGTTTACAGCAGCATAGCAGTGATTTCATGTAATGCTATTTATGCCTTTCTAGAGAGGTTATTTAGACATAGTATACCATTCATGTATGGTCCTTCACCACTTCTAAGGTAGATTTCTTGTAATGGCCACTGGCTGGAGGACCACTGCGGTAGCAGATCAATGCTGTTCACGTCTAGTTGGTGTTGGTCCTGCTTTGAGCAGGGGATTGGACTAGATGACCTCCTGAGGTCCCTTCCAACCCTAATATTCTATCATTCTATAATTCTATGATTCTATCTCTACACATACTACTGCATCCCACATATTAATGCTCTGAAGCAATATTCTTATGCGCTATGATCAAGCTGTAGGATTGTGTATGTGGTGTGTTGCTGGGGTACAGGACATGAGATGGCATACCTGATATAGCACACTCCTGTGTTGCTGATTGTAGAGGGTTCGTGCCGGGGCTCGACCCTCCTGGGCAGGAGGGGAGCCACACCGACTCACTCCCGCAGAGACAACAGTATAGTTCTCGAGGCTAGGGCTCAGGCCCTTTGGCGCAGGGCTGAGCGACACACAGTTGAGGGAGCTCTGGCCATTTGGTGCAGGGGCTGAGCAACAATACAACAGTTAGTTCAGGGCTCAGGCCCTCAGGCAGGGGCTGAGCAAACAAACAGTTCGGGAGCTCAGGCCCTTTGGTGCAGGGGCTGAGCAACAGGATAACAGTTAAAGGAGCTCAGGCCCTTTGATGCAGGGGCTGAGCAAACAGTAACTAAAGTACTTAAGCCCAGGCCCTAGGTCAGGGTGGGGCAACAAACGTTGAGGTAGAGCTCAGACCCTCAGGCCGGGGCTGAGCAAACAGTAATAGGCCTGAGCCTCAACAGGCCTGGGAGAGGGAGGAGACTGCCACCCACAGGTTGGGTGGCAGGGGGGACGCAGGCCCTCTCACTCCACTGCGTCCCAGCCCGGGGCCCTAGCAGCGGCAAAAGACCCGCTGCTTCGTCAGTGGGGATCCTGACCGAAACACACTGACATCAGCTCATACGTCTCTGCAGCCTGACCGGGGTCGGCTACCCCCGGGCTACTTCCAGGTTCCCCCTCAGGGCCTACCTCGTCCGTGGCACCGGGCCCAGTACAGTCCACCAGCATGGGCTCCTCTGGGCCGGGGCTTGGTGGCAGGTCCGGCAGCTCCTCGGGGAAATCCGGCCATTTGAACTCAGGCAGCTCCTCCGGGTAACAGCAGGGGCGGAGGGGCTCCGGTGCCGTCTCGCCTTCGGGGTTGGTGTCGGGGAGTTCCAACGGCCCCTCCCAGTGATGGGACCGGACGGGCTCTGGTGGTTCCTCCTCGTAGTGGGCTCGGGGCGGCTCCGGCCAGTTAGGGCCACGGCCTGGGGCCTCAGAGGTCTCCCGGCCACGAGCTCCCCGCCGCACGTCTGCTCCCTGCGGTGACTGGGGCCTCACTGAGCTCTGGCGGCCGGCTTTTATACTTCCTGTCCCGGCCTTTGACTTCCGGGGGGCGGGAATAGGCGGCGGAGGCTCCGCTCACTTGGGTGTCTGTAAGGGCACTCCCTCTGCTGGGCAGGAGGGGAGCCACACCGACTCACTACACACACACACCCCTCAAGACTGGCTCCCACTTATCAGGGCCAGGCCCTTCCATTTCCCCAATGCGGGATAGGAAGTCCACGTTGGCATGGTCCTTGCAAGCCCGATGCTGAATGGTGAATGCATAGGGCTGCAAGGCCAACTACCAGCGCATGATGCGGGCATTGTTGTCCTTCATGCGCATCAGCCAGCGGAGGGGAGCGTGGTCCGTGACCAGGGTGAATGGTGCCCCAAGGAGGTAAAAACGGAGTGCATCGCAGGCCCATTTCACGGCGAGGGCCTCCTTTTCTATGACCGCGTAGTTCCTCTCTCGGGGAAATAGCTTCCGGCTGAGGTACAGCACAGGATGGTCTTTTCCATCCACCTCTTGGGACAAGACCTCCCCCAATCCCACCTCGGAGGCGTCCGTCGGAAAGACGAACCGTCAATTGAAGTCCGGGCTGTACAAAACCGGCTCCTGACAGAGACACCGCTGAAGTGTCCGGAAGGCGGTTTTGCATTCCAGGGACCACTGTACCTGCCGAGGACTGTCCTTACTTAGTAGCCCAGTTAGGGGCGCTACTATGGACGCGAATTGGGGGACGAATCATCGATAATATCCGACGAGGCCCAGGAACTGCCGCACATGCCGTTTCGTTGTCGGGGTGGGACAGTCCACAAGGGCTTGGACCTTTCCCACAAGGGGTTTTATGCGCCCGCCCCCAACCGTATAGCCGAGGTAGGTAGTTTCCTGCCAGGCAATACGGCATTTCTTGGGGTTGGCCATCAGACCCGCCTGCTGCAGGGACCTCAGGACCGACGCGACCCGGGTCAGATGATCGTCCCAGCGGCGGCTATAAATGACAATGTCGTCGAGGTAGGCGGCCGCATAGTCCTGATGGGACTGTAGCCGGTGATCCATCAGCCACTGGAAGGTCGCGGGGGCCCCATGGAGACCGAAGGGCATCCGGGTAAATTGATATAGCCCAGTCGGGGTGGCAAAGGCGGTTTTCTCCTTCGAGGCCTCATCGAGTGGAATTTGCCAATAGCCCTTGCTAAGGTCGAGGGTGGTGATAAACTGGACCTCTCCCAGGCGGCCCAGTAATTCGTCCACGCGGGGCATTGGGTAGGCGTCGAAGTGGGAGATGGCGTTCACCCTCCGAAAATCTATGCAGAAGCGGCGGGTGCCATCTGGCTTGGGCACCAGGACCACTGGGCTGCGCCACTCGCTCCAGGATGGCTCAATGACGCCCAAAGCCAGCATGGCTCACGCCTCCTCTTCGACCTCTTCGCGCATCCGGTAGGGTAGGGGCCGGGTTGTTTCTCGGACAACCTTCCCGGGCTCGGTCTGGATCGAATGCCGGACCAGGGTTGTGTAGCCCAGTACCGCCGTGAACGTCTTCTGGAAGGCCTGCAGGAGACAGTTAGCCTGTTTACGTTGTTCTTCCATGAGTGACTCACCTAGGAGGGGTGCTGGGGGGTCCTCCTTCAGGGGTACACGGGGCCCCAGCTCCGGTTCGGGCGGGTAAGGGTTAATCAGGAGGCCCTCCCGGCCATGCCACAGCTTCAGCAGGTTCACATGGTAGCGTTGTATCCCCTTACGTTTATCCGGTTGCCTAACCTCGTAGGTGACCGGACCCGCCTTGCGCACTACCTCGTAAGGCCCTTGCCAGCGGGCTAGCAGCTTTGACTCGCTTGACGGCAGGAGGATTAGGACATGATCCCCGGGCTGAAACTCCCGCACTTGGGCCTCCTGGTTATAGGTCTGCTCCTGTCGTTCCTGCGCCGTCCTTAAGTTCTCGCGCGCCAGGGCTCCCGCCTGGGTAAGGTACTCCTGCAATTGTAGGATGTATTTTAAGAGGCCCTGGGCTGGGGAGGCCAACTGTTCCCAGGTCTCTCGCATTAGATCCAAGAGGCCCCGCGGCCTGCGTCCGTATAGTAGTTCGAACGGAGAAAACTTCATTGATGCTTGAGGAACTTCCCGGACGGCTAACAGCAGGGGCGGAAGGAACTGATCCCAGTGGCGGAGCTCGTCTACGGGGAATTTCCATAACATTCCCTTAAGCGTCCGATTAAACCGTTCCACTAACCCGTCTGTCTGTGGGTGGTAAACTGAGGTGCGGAGTTGTTTGACTCCTAAGAGGGCACAAACCTGCCGTAACAACCGGGAGGTGAAGTTAGTCCCCTGATCGGTTAGGATCTCCTTAAGCAGTCCTACCTGCTCGAAGATCTTCACCAGCTCGCCCGCGATAGTCCGGGCGGTAATGCTCCGCAAAGGGATGGCCTCCGGAAATCGGGAGGCGTAGTCCACGAGTACCAAAATGTACCGAAAACCAGCAGCGCTTTTCGGGAGCGGGCCCACGAGGTCCATGGCAACCCACTCGAACGGTGTCTCCATCAAAGGCATGGGGATCAGGGGCGCCTTGGGTACCCCGGGAGGAGCTGCTAACTGACATTCCGGGCAGGAAGTGCAATACTTCTTCACATCCTGGTGGACTCCCAGCCAGAAAAAGCGTGCTAGGATCCGGGCGAGGGTCTTCTCCTGCCCCAGGTGCCTGGCGGCCGGCACGTCATGGGCGAGTTTCATTACGGCTCACCGATGACACAGGGGCGCCATCAGTTGCGTCTGTGGCTCCTGTGTGCGGGGGTCGCGGTCCACCCGGTAGAGCCGGTCTCTGCGCAGCTCGAAGTGGGACCATTGGGTGGTTTGCTGGGGATCAGCGATGCTCCCGTCCACCGCCGCGAGCTGCTCTTAAAAACGGCTGAGGGTAGGATCCGCTTGTTGGTCCCGACAGAAGTCGGTGTCGAGGCGGGGTTTAAGGGTGGGCTCTGGCTGCAGCACCACACCGTCCGGGACATCCGTCTTGGTTGCCTCGACCTGGGCGGTGATCTCGGGTGAGGACCCCTGGCAGTCTGCTTCCAGGGCCAGCATGGGTCGGAGGACTTCCTCGAAAGCGGGCCAGTCCCAACCCAGGACCACGGGATATGCTAGGTGGGGAGCTACGCCAACCACCAGATTCCGGGTGACACCCGCGATCGTTAGGGGAACCCAGGCGCTCGGATACGGTCGGACGTCCCTGTGGATACACTGCAGATGGATCACCCCCAGGCGGGTATCGGTCTGCGGTACCAGCTCCTGACGGACCAGCGTTTGGCCACAGCCCGAGTCGATCAAGGCCCGAGTTGCCTGACCGCCAACGGCCACAGGGACTGTTAGCTTGGGGTTCAGGGATGGCTGGGCCCGATTGTGTCCCACCCACACTTGTCCGTAACTGCAGTCCATGTCGGGACAGTCCCGCTGGAGGTGTCCCATCTTCCCGCAGCCAAAACAGGGACTGAGTTCAGGCCGCCTACTCCGGGGGCCCACTCGGCTCGGGCTCCGGGGGGGGCTCCGCCGGGCCCTTGGGGGCCCCTGGCCAGCGGGCATTGGCCCCGTCCGGGGGGGGGCCGACTCTATGCGCCGCGCCCAGGGCTCCGTATGGGGGTCAGCTTTGGGGACTAGGTGCCGTGACCCGCTCGGGGGGTTCTCCTTCCTCTCACCGCGGGCCGGTTCGGACTCGGTGTTGGGGCGCCAAAAGGTGGGGCCCACCATATTTTCGGCGGCGAGGAAGTCCTCCATTAGCGACACAGCCACGGAGAGCGTCGCCGGCCAGTGGCGGAGCACCCAGGCCCGCCCTCGGGAGGGCAGGGTGTGGATGAACTGTTCCAGGATGACCTGTTCGGTCACTTCCTCCGCTGTCCAGGTGTCAGGTTGTAACCACCGCTGGCATGCCTCCTTTAGGGTCTGGGCCACCAACCGCGGTCTGGCCCCGGGGGGGTAGGTCTGGCTCCGGAACCGTTGTCTGAAGGTCTCGGGGCTGACGTCCAGCGCGTCCAGTATTGCAGCTTTCACGAGATCAAAGTCTCGGGCTTCCTCTGTCGCTAGCCTGCGGTAGGCCACCTGGGCCGCCCCGGTCAGATACGGGGCTAAGAGGGTAGCCCACTGGTCTCGGGCCCACCTGGCGACGAGGGCCACGCGCTCAAAGGTGACCAAGAAGGCCTCGGGGTCATCGTCCGGGCCCATCTTGGTCAAGCAAAGGGGAGCAGCTAAACGTGGCATCCCCCCGTTCTCCCCCGCTGGCCCCAGGGTGGGGTGAGGGAGTGTAACCAGCAGCTGCTGCAGCTGATTCCCCAATTGCTGCACCAACTGCTCCTGTTGCGCAAGCTGGGCCGTATGCTGCTCCTGTTTTTGCTGGAGATGGGCGGCATCCCGCTGCTGCTGCTGCTCGAGTTGAGCGGCCTGCTGCTGCTGCTGCTGCTGCTGCAATTGGGCCACCTGCTGCCAGTCCTGACTCTCCGCGAGTAGCTGGAATAACTGCTCCATGTCCATACTCCTTACTAAAACGGGGGGGGGGGGGGGGGGGAGGGCAGTGGCCTCTCCCCCTTCCAGCCCCTTCTCACAGGGGCAGGGACTCGCAGTCCCCACTTCTGGAACCACGTGTAGAGGGTTCGTGCTGGGGCTCGACCCTCCTGGGCAGGAGGGGAGCCACACTGACTCACTCCTGCAGAGACAACGGTATAGTTCTCGAGGCTAGGGCTCAGGCCCTTTGGCGCAGGGCTGAGCGACACACAGTTGAGGAAGCTCAGGCCCTTTGGTGCAGAGGCTGAGCAACAGTATAACAGTTAAAGGAGCTCAGGCCCTTTGGTGCAGGGGCTGAGCAACAGTATAACAGTTAAAGGAGCTCAGGCCCTTTGGTGCAGGGGCTGAGCAACAATACAACAGTTAGTTCAGGGCTCAGGCCCTCAGACAGGGGCTGGGCAAATAAACAGTTAGTTCAGGGCTCAGGCCCTCAGGCAGGGTCTGAGCAAATAAACAGTTAGTTCAGTGCTCAGGCCCTTTGGTGCAGGGGCTGAGCAACAGGATAACAGTTAAAGGAGCTCAGGCCCTTTGATGCAGGGGCTGAGCAAACAGTAACTAAAGTACTTAAACCCAGGCCCTAGGGCAGGGCGGGGCAACAAACGTTGAGGCAGAGCTCAGACCCTCAGGCCGGGGCTGAGCAAACAGTAATAGGCCTGAGCCTCAACAGGCCTGGGAGAGGGGGGAGACTGCCACCCACAGGTTGGGTGGCAGGGGGCACGCACGCCCTCCCACTCCACTGCGTCCCAGCCCGGGGCCCTAGCAGCGGCAAAAGACCCGCTGCTTCATCAGTCGGGATCCTGACCGAAACACACTGACATCAGCTCATACGTCTCTGCAG
>NW_020679411.1:0-1823 GCF_002925995.2 Terrapene triunguis | reverse complement strand
GGGGGGGGGGGGGGGGGGGGAAAGAGAGCTCCGTAGGGCGTCGCTGTCTTGTTCATACCCACGCTCCGGGGGCGGGCGGTGTCCGGACCAAGCGCAGCTTCCCTTCGACTCCCTGCCACAGCTGGCACCACAGCACTCCATTGCGGCGGGGGGCGGGCGCACGGCACATGACAACCCTGCCTGGGATTGTCAGACTTGGATCCCCTTGGCCCAGTTTTTAAGGTGCAAGGTTCCCCGCCCCCCCCCCCCCCTTTTAGCTCCCCCCGCCCAGGCCCCTCCCCCCCGCACGGCCGGCTCACCTGCTCCCATGAGGCCTTCCTTGCCATAGCGGTCATAGACGTCACGCTTCTCCTCTGCGGGGAGAGGAGGGGAGAGTTAGGCAGCCCCCGCCACTCCAGCAGGGCTGGGCTGGGGAGGGGGAGAATGGGTCCTGCAGCTGGGGGGGCAGCTCAGCGTTCCCTAGTGCAGGGACCGGGGGGGAAGGGTGTGACGTTATGAGTGTAATATAATATTTCGTTGGAAGGTGACAGGGCCAGAAAGAGTTAATTAACTCAGACTGACCTGACCTATGGCCAAACCTAGACTGGTTAGGAAGATCTGTAAATGAATAGAGCTTTAAAATGCAGCCGGCAGTGTTAGAGGTAGAAGGGGAGCTGTGTGCTCAGGGCTTGTGATGTAAGCAAACAAGTCTTGTCTATTGCTGTAACTTTAATTCAAAGATCAAAAAAGGAATATCAGTATTTAGGAAGACACTTGAGGGAAATAGTATTATTGTCTCTATGTCTCTTTGAAGGTTGTGGTGACCTGGATCTGAACTGTTTAATGGCTAAATTACCCTGTGCTAATTGCCAGGATGTTTGGGAGAAGGAGAGTTAGGCCTATTGTTTTCTCAGGCCGAAAGGCTGCTGGAAATGTATAAAAACCCTGGGACACAATCCTGCTGCATCTCAGATCTGCTTTGGGTTTCAAGAGGGGGAAATCTTAAGCCACAAGGATTGAGATCCCCAGTCACTGACTGGAGCCACCCTGAATATGGACATTGGATTATAACCTATGGACTATTTCTAAAAAGGACTTTTGGCAACTAGAAGCTCATCTCTGCTATGCATCTGAACCTCAAGAATTGAATTCAAGTCTGTATATTGATCTTTTAACCAACACTCTCTCTCTTTTCTTTTTTTTAATTTTAGCTTAGTTAATAAGAATTGGCTATAGCGTGTATTTTGGGTAAGATCTAAGTTATAATTGGACCTGGGTGTGTGGCTGATCCTTTGGGATTGGAAGAACCTTTTCTTTTATATGATGAGAACAGATTTTCAGTAATCATCATCATATCTGACGTGTGTGTCTGGACGGAGGCCTGAGGCTGGGCACTTTAAGGGAACTGCGTGGTTTGGATGTCTGAGTAACCAGTGAGGTACTACAGAAGCTGTTCTGTGCTGGTTGGTAAATCTAAGTATTGGAATATCCACCAGCGTTTGGGGTTTGTCTGCCCCGTTCTGTTTGCAGTTCACCCTGATTGAGTGACCTCAGCTGGGTCCCACGGGCAGCACCGACACAAGGGGGCAGAGTGCGCCTGTGCGGGGATCCTGGGCGGAGGGAGGAGCAGGAAGAGCTGCAGTCTCTGTGCACCCCGGCCCTGCACCGGGGCAGAATGCAGCCAGGCTGGAGGCTGCTTGCACAGGGCCGTCTCAGGGCCTGCTCCGCTAAGGGGCAGGGAAACCGTCCGGCCTACGGCCCAGGGGCACTCGCACGGCTGGGAGCGACGGGGACACTGTCCATACAGAGCACAGCAGCTCCCCTCAACACCAACCTGGGGAACT
>NW_020679410.1:0-2704 GCF_002925995.2 Terrapene triunguis | reverse complement strand
ACACAATTCTCAAAAGGTCAGGTGGCTGGGGGAGGAATAATGGAAAACATGTTAAATTCTCAGAACTTTATCCAAACTTTTTTGGGGGAGGAGGTGGGAGTGGGGAGCTGGAAATCTCATCAGAAGAGTTATTTCTCTGTTGTTCTTTCTTGCTTTGTCTGGACTGGAAACATCACAGGAGTAGTCTTTCACTAGCTACTCCAGTTCTTCTACTGCCCCGAAAGCAGAAAGTGCAGATGGGGAGGGGGAGGGAGAAATACTCCAACAGATTTTTTCCCTCAAGCACAAATGACTTGTGCTATTGTAAGAGAACCAGGATATGAAACCGACCAGGCTCCTTTCACAGGTCCCAAACTATGTCCAGGAAGTGCAGAAACAATATTAAGGGAACAACTGGCTTAGGGTTTAAAAAACAATCTAAGACCTTTAGGAGATTAAACTTTGCTTTCAAAAGTGTTTTAGGCACTAAGGAGCCCAAATCTCTTTGAAAGTCAATGGAACTTAAGTGCCTTTGACATGTTTACCTTAGAGTTTTACAACTCTGTTCATTTCAACAAGTTACCGTTAGTAACACAAATAAGGAATTTCGATATGGCGCGTCTGGATACCGACACTTTAGAAAACACGCATGGATCCCATGAACAGAAACTTGACTAAAGAAACTTCTTTTTTCCTTCAGACCTTTGCCAACCAAACGTAATGATTCGCTGGTTTGCTCACCACAAAGACGAGGCAATCATGTCCAGAGAGTCTTTAATTTATTACACAACATGAACGTGTGCACGGGTTTGGCAAGTGTGTAAAGTCAGCCAAGATGACACCAGGTTTCCCTCCATGACCAAGCGATGTGTTGTCCCTGGATGCAAATTCTGTGAAATCCAACTCACGCTCCAAACCGTAGAAGCTCATCTCAGCCTGCGATTTGCCCGCTACAATATTTAGAACAATGTACATTTAAATGTCACTTTCAGCCCACTAAGGCACGCGTTTGTGAAGCTTACTCGTGTGGGTTCTGATTTTTCAAGGCTGGCTACATCACCACTTCAAGCAATTATTTCCTTTCCCAAAAAATCCCCAGTTGGAAGACCTGGATGAGGTGACCACGAAGGAACAAACATTCATCCATCAGCTGGTACCGCAACCTAACCGTCAGCTCCTGCAGCCAAAAAACAAAAAAAAAACAGGATGTGATGGAAAAAAATACTCATTTCGCTGACCGTTAAGATTTGGGCATATATTTTTTTCAATTTTGCTACTCCTGAGGCTGGTAACCTAGATCCCTGGACTTTAGCAGGTGTGGGAGGGAAAGAGATCCAAACAATTCAAAGTCTGATTTTTTCCCCACACGTTCTGAGACGGTCATTCTGGAGCCAACCGCCACAACTCTCCAATTGCAGAGTTGCACCGATTTGCTACATATCAACTGTGCACCACTCAGCTCCCACACTTAGATCTTGCGAAGACTTCAGCACACGCTTCACTATGCTCTCAGGAATAGTCTCATTAAAGTCAAGTGTAATGTTTGTTTAAAACAAATAAAGGGAAGTATTTCTTCACACAAGGCACAGTCAACCTGTGGAACTCCTTGCCAGAGGATGTGAAGGCCAAGACTATAACAGGGTTCATAAAATAAATAGATCATTTCATGGAGGAGAGGTCCAGCAATGGCTATTAGCCAGGGTGGGCAGGGATGGTGTCCCTAGCCTCTGTTTGCCAGAAGCTGGGAATGGAAAACAGGGGATGGATCACTTGATGATTCCCTGTTCTGTTCATTCCCTCTGGGGCACCTGGCATTGGCCACTGTCGGTGGACAGGATACTGAGCTAGATGGACCTTTGGTCTGGCCTTTCTTATGTAAAGACTATGCGGGTTTGTCTGGACTGGTACTAACAGTCCCTTTCCCATTGAGATGAGCTGAAAGCAGAACTCAAACTGTATCCAACCCCAGGGGTGTTGTTTTTTTAAATAACCGGTCGTTCATTTAATTAATGGGGCTTCCATTAAAGATTCCCGTTGACCTCCACTCTCTCCCAGTCCTTTGCGGGAGGGGGGGGGAGGAAGCTGTCTGTGTAAGGACTGCAGGGAGGAGCAACAAACTCCAAAGTAGCTCGGAGAATGCACTACTACAAAGTGCAATTTACACTCGGCCCAAGAGAGGGCTGGGGCGGGGAGTCAAGTCTGATCAGCATCGGGCTCTGAAGCAGCCCGACCCGCTTGCCGGGAAGAACACCTCTTTAGAAATCCAAGGGGTGCAGAGAGCCTACAAGGGGGGATTTAACTGGGGGGCGGCGCGTGAGAATGCGCAACAAGACACCCCCGGCCCTGCCCGGGATTGCAATGCTCCATCCTTGGCAGCGCGCTCGCCATCCATCCCCAGCGCTGGTCCTCCTTGGCTCCCGCAGACCGACTCCTAGCCCCCCTCCCCGCTTCGCCCGGGGCTCCTGAGGGGGCCTTTAGAGCCCCTCCTTCAATCCGGATTAATAAAGCCACCGGAGAGGGATGTCAGATTGATTAAGACGGCCATTGAAAGGGCTTTCCGTGAGTTTTCCATTGCAGCCGAGAGCGCAACAAAGAAAGGGCCAGGTTAGCTCCAAGGGCTGCTAATGAAAGTCCGGACAAACAAACGGAGACGAACTAGTCTGAGATTCCCCCCGCCGCCCCCCCATCTCACTATAAAGACAAAAAATGCCTCCCTGATCATCCA
>NW_020679409.1:0-6217 GCF_002925995.2 Terrapene triunguis | reverse complement strand
GGACAAAGGAAGGATTCTTATCCCTTTTTCAGAGATGGGGAGCTGAGTTGCAGAGACAAAGGCCTTCTCTACACTAGAAAAATTTTGTAGCTATGCCAGCAAACCCTGCAAGCGGAGTTACGGTGCACACCAGCAAAAGAGCGCTTTTGCCAGTGAGTCTCATACTGGTGAAATAAGCTACATTGGTAAAAGCACCTTCGTGCCAGTATAACTGCGTTTACAGTAGGTCTTTCACCAGCATGGTAATGTCATAAGAAATAAATATATGTAAATATCACCCCTGTAACTGACATTAAGAACATATGGAAAGGATCTCCAGCCCCCTGCTGTCACAGGCAACCCCCTTATATCCTCCCGTTCATGGAGTTATGATCGCTGTTACTAGACTGCCAGATGTTTTAAGCACAGACCTGCGCTAGGAGACCAGCCCAAAGTCACACAGGGTGAAGTCAATTTCCTGGGCCCTATGCACGCAGAGAGACGTGCAGCATAGTCCCCAGTGAGTTCGGGTGTTTAAAAGTCCTATCAGGCCTCTCTACTCCATGTGGTTATTAAGCTGACAGCTTCTCCAGTGTTGAATCAACACATTCGTCTAATATTTAATTATACACATTCCTGATGCTCTAATTAAAAACCAACACACACAAAAAGCATTTAACTGGTTTGCTTTTCCATTAGGACCAAGGCAGCGATAATCCTTTTCCCAGTGGCCCCATGCCTGTGCCACCAACGACAGCGAGCAATTGTCCAATAACATCAATGAAGACAGGGATCAGGCCCAGCGCTTTGAGATCAGCAGAGGCTAACAGAGGGAGTTTGCCTGGGAGCTGTCCGAGAGGAGGTACGCTAAGTGCTGCATTAGGGGGGCTGTGTTGGTGAGTATCTGAGTGTCTGTTGCTGGGACAGTTTGTCAGTTTGAGCGTGTGCTTGATTGCTTGCTTGTTTGTTTGAAAAGTGTGAATTGGGAGTGCTTTGTTCCAGGTGGGCCTTGAGTGGGCCTGACTGGTATATAAGGGCAGTCAGCAGCGAACCAGCTGAGCGGCGAACAGCAGAGGCTAACAGAGGGAGTTTGCCTGGAGAGAGCTCACTGAGGCTCTCATCTGCAGGTTTCTCTGAGTAGTTACTGCAACAGCTGAGGAAGCTCTTAAGAGGAAGGTGATATGGAAGGTGAGCGATCAGCTGTTGTAACCTGCACAGGTTGTGCCATGTTTGTCTTTCTTCCACAGGACAGAAGCGACTTTGTCTGTACAAAGTGCAAGCTGGTCTCCATATTGGAAGAGAAGGTTCGAGGTCTGGAGAAACGAG
Organism: Terrapene triunguis; assembly: GCF_002925995.2. Lineage (NCBI taxonomy): Eukaryota > Metazoa > Chordata > Testudines > Emydidae > Terrapene > Terrapene triunguis. The sequence continues at coordinate 4,912 of NW_020679409.1, read as the reverse complement.
TATCGACTCTGCGTTGCATAAGGGAAAATGAAGATTTCCTGGACAGACGTCAGGAGATGCTTCTACGGCCACAATGTTCTGAAGATTCAGAGCAGGCGCAGCAGGGACAGACGGATGATGAAGAAGTTTGGCAGCATGTGACCTCCAGAAGGAGAAAGAGGAGCGTCCATGTACCAGCAATGGAGATACAGGTGAGCAATCGTTTCCATGTTCTCTCTACAGGTACTAATGCGGAGAGTGGAATAGATGACCCATCTGAGGGAAGGGAGCAGAAGGAGACTCCACCGATTGGAAGGCAAAAGATGCACTGTCCTAGGGATGGGGGTTCCACGACCACCACTCCCAAGAGGAGGAGGAGGGTGGTGGTGGTCGGGGACTCCCTCCTCAGGGGGACTGAGTCATCCATCTGCCGCCCCGACCGGGAAAACCGAGAGGTCTGCTGCTTGCCAGGAGCTAGGATACACGATGTGACGGAGAGACTGCCGAGACTCATCAAGCCCTCGGATCGCTACCCCTTCCTGCTTCTCCACGTGGGCACCAATGATACTGCCAAGAATGACCTTGAGCGGATCACTGCAGACTACGTGGCTCTGGGAAGAAGGATAAAGGAGTTTGAGGCGCAAGTGGTGTTCTCGTCCATCCTCCCTGTGCAAGGAAAAGGCCTGGGTAGAGACCGTCGAATCGTGGAAGTCAACGAATGGCTACGCAGGTGGTGTCGGAGAGAAGGCTTTGGATTCTTCGACCATAGGATGGTGTTCCAAGAAGGAGGAGTGCTGGGCAGGGACGGGCTCCACCTAACGAAGAGAGGGAAGAGCATCTTCGCCAGCAGGCTGGCTAACCTAATGAGGAGGGCTTTAAACTAGGTTCACCGGGGGAAGGAGACCAAAGCCCTGAGGTAAGTGGGGAAATGGGATCCTGGGAGGAAGCACAAGCAGGAGAGCACAAGAGGGGAGGACTCTTGTCTCATACTGAGAAAAAGGGACGATCAATGAGTTATCTCAAGTGCCTATACACAAATGCAAGAAGCCTGGGAAACAAGCAGGGAGAACTGGAAGTCCTGGCACAGTCAGGGAACTATGATGCGATTGGAATAAGAGACTTGGTGGGATAACTCACATGACTGGAGTACTATCATGGATGGATATAAACTGTTCAGGAAGGACAGGCAGGGCAGAAAAGATGGGGGAGTTGCGTTGTATGTAAGAGAGGAGTATGACTGCTCAGAGCTCCGGTATGAAACTGCAGAAAAACCTGAGTGTCTCTGGATAAAGTTGAGAAGTGTGAGCAACAAGGGTGATGTCGTGGTCGGAGTCTGCTATAGACCACCAGACCAGGGGGATGAGGTGGACGAGGCTTTCTTCTGGCAACTAGCAGAAGTTGCTAGATCGCAGGCCCTGGTTCTCATGGGAGACTTTAATCACCCTGATATCTGCTGGGAGAGCAATACAGCGGTGCACAGACAATCCAGGAAGTTTTTGGAAAGTGTAGGGGACAATTTCCTGGTGCTAGTGCTGGAGGAACCAACTAGGGGCAGAGCTTTTCTCGACCTGCTGCTCACAAACAGGGAAGAATTAGTAGGGGAAGCAAAAGTGGATGGGAACCTGGGAGGCAGTGACCATGAGATGGTCGAGTTCAGGATCCTGACACAAGGAAGAAAGGAGAGCAGCAGAATACGGACCCTGGACTTCAGAAAAGCAGACTTTGACTCCCTCAGGGAACAGATGGGCAGGATCCCCTGGGAGAATAACATGAAGGGCAAAGGGGTCCAGGAGAGCTGGCTGTATTTTAAAGAATCCTTATTGCGGTTGCAGGAACAAACCATCCCGATGTGTAGAAAGAATAGTAAATATGGCAGGCGACCAGCTTGGCTAAACAGTGAAATCCTTGCTGATCTTAAACGCAAAAAAGAAGCTTACAAGAAGTGGAAGATTGGACAAATGACCAGGGAGGACTATAAAACTATTGCTCAGGCATGCAGGAGTGAAATCAGGAAGGCCAAATCACACTTGGAGTTGCAGCTAGCAAGAGATGTTAAGAGTCACAAGAAGGGTTTCTTCAGGTATGTTAGCAACAAGAAGAAAGTCAAGGAAAGTGTGGGCCCCTTACTGAATGAGGGAGGCAACCTAGTGACAGAGGATGTGGAAAAAGCTAATGTACTCAATGATTTTTTTGCCTCTGTCTTCACAAACAAGGTCAGCTCCCAGACTGCTGCACTGGGCAGCACAATATGGGGAGAAGGTGACCAGCCCTATGTGGAGAAAGAAGTGGTTCGGGACTATTTAGAAAAACTGGACGAGCACAAGTCCATGGGGCCGGATGCGCTGCATCCAAGGGTGCTAAAGGAGTTGGCGGATGAGATTGCAGAGCCATTAGCCACTATTTTTGAAAACTCGTGGCGATCGGGGGAGGTCCTGGATGACTGGAAAAAGGCTAATGTAGTGCCCATCTTTAAAAAAGGGAAGAAGGAGGATCCGGGGAACTACAGGCCAGTCAGCCTCACCTCCGTCCCTGGAAAAATCATGGAGCAGGTCCTCAAGGAATCAATTATGAAACACTTAGAGGAGAGGAAAGTGATCAGGAACAGTCAGCATGGATTCACCAAGGGGAAGTCGTGCCTGACTAACCTGATTGCCTTCTATGATGAGATAACTGGCTCTGTGGATGAGGGGAAAGCAGTGGATGTGTTATTCCTTGACTTTAGCAAAGCTTTTGATACGGTCTCCCACAGTATTCTTGCTGCCAAGTTAAAGAAGTATGGGCTGGATGAATGGACTGTAAGGTGGATAGAAAGCTGGCTAGATTGTCGGGCTCAACGGGTAGTGATCAATGACTCCATGTCTAGTTGGCAGCCAGTTTCAAGCGGAGTGCCCCAAGGGTCGGTCCTGGGGCCGGTTTTGTTTAATATCTTTATTAATGATCTGGAGGATGGTGTGGACTGCACTCTCAGCAAGTTTGCCGATGACACTAAACTAGGAGGCGTGGTAGATACACTAGAGGGTAGGGATCGGATACAGAGGGACCTAGACAAATTAGAGGATTGGGCCAAAAGAAACCTGATGAGGTTCAACAAGGACAAGTGCAGAGTCCTGCACCTAGGACGGAAGAATCCCATGCACAGCTACAGACTAGGGACCGAATGGCTAGGTAGCAGTTCTGCAGAAAAGGACCTAGGGGTCACAGTGGACGAGAAGCTGGATATGAGTCAACAGTGTGCTCTTGTTGCCAAGAAGGCTAACGGCATTTTGGGCTGTATAAGTAGGGGCATTGCCAGCAGATCGAGGGACGTGATCGTTCCCCTTTATTCGACATTGGTGAGGCCTCATCTGGAGTACTGTGTCCAGTTTTGGGCCCCACACTACAAGAAGGATGTGGAAAAATTGGAAAGAGTCCAGCGGAGGGCAACAAAAATGATTAGGGGTCTGGAGCGCATGACTTATGAGGAGAGGCTGAGGGAACTGGGATTGTTTAGTCTCCAGAAGAGAAGAATGAGGGGGGATTTGATAGCAGCCTTCAACTACCTGAAGGGGGGTTCCAAAGAGGATGGAACTCGGCTGTTCTCAATGGTGGCAGATGACAGAACAAGGAGCAATGGTCTCAAGTTGCAGTGGGGGAGGTCTAGGTTGGATATTAGGAAACACTATTTCACTAGGAGGGTGGTGAAGCACTGGAATGCGTTACCTAGGGAGGTGGTGGAGTCTCCTTCCTTGGAGGTTTTTAAGGCCCGGCTTGACAAAGCCCTGGCTGGGATGATTTAGTTGGGAATTGGTCCTGCTTTGAGCAGGGGGTTGGACTAGATGACCTCCTGAGGTCCCTTCCAACCCTGATATTCTATGATTCTATGATTCTATGACATCATAAGCTGGGAAGGGATTTGCTGTCCATTAGATTTTGCTGAGCTTGCAGTTTCAAAAAACAAAAACAAAAAGCCCTCAATCTTCCCATTAATTTACTGTGACTAATACAATAACAAGCAATCAGCTGTCCACATGGTACTGACTCGGAGCCTGGAAATAAACGTCAAGTGAATGTAAGAGCAAATCTCTTTTGCATGAAATGAAACCATTCTGAAGAATTTCCTGGTCTGTGTTTCACCGTGCAATCAGCAACAGAGCCAAAGTAATAATTCAGGATAGAACATGCGAGGTACGTGCATTGCTGCTATAGCAATCTGGACTGTCTGGCTTCCTGACTTAAGTTCAGCTTCTGAAACATCATGTTGCCTGGTTAGATTTTGCATTTGAAAGGAAGCAGCCTTGCTGGATCAGCTTTGCAAGAGTGTTTTGGTCGTTAAGGGAACCTCGATGCAGTTGGAAACCAGGGTAACCAAACATCTGCTAAGCAGAGGACTACATTTATTAGCCCAAGAGAAGATGAACCAGCGATGCAGGGAAAACTCCCACTGAGACAGCTTACCCACTACCTCAGTCACCGATGGCTACCGGAGCACCACCCCGTCTTCCGTTCAATGGCTTCATCTGCTGTATCAGCCCCTAACTAGTGGATTATAATAATGTGACGATCACAGCGTCTCCTTGGGCTGGATCTCTGCGCCTCTGCCTTGGGGGTTTATCACTGTAGTACCAGAGCCCCTCGCTGCTTACTCAACCCTAGGCCTACTGACTGGCAGAGGGCAAAATGCGTCTGTTCTACCTCTTTGGCTGCTCTTAGGGGATTTCTCCAGCACTGTATCCCTCCCCCACCTGCAGCTGCTCCTTGGGGGTCCTTCTGGATTACGAGCTTTCTCGGGGGCCGGTCTGAATCCGAAATGAATTAAGGACCATGACGAATCTCAACAGCTTCCACTCTCAGCTGCAAGTCCCATTTCTTTGACCTGCCGCCTCTGAGAAAAGCATAGTAATGTGTATATCAAATATTGATAGCTACATTCCAAATCAAAACACTCCCCTGCACA
>NW_020679408.1:0-3819 GCF_002925995.2 Terrapene triunguis | reverse complement strand
CTGCACCCCAAACCCCTCATCCCTGGCCCGAACCCAGAGCCCCAACCCCCCTCCCACACCCCAACCCCCTGCCCAGCCCAGAGCCCCCTCTGACACCCTGAACCCCTTATTTCTGGCCCCACAGCCCTCACCCCAACCCTCTGCCCCAGCCCTGATCCCCTCCCACACTCCAAGCCCCTCATCCCCAGCTCCACTAGGTCGCGGGCATCGATAATGTTCTTCAACTGCGTCACCAGAAATAGGATGACCAGACAGCAAATGTGAAAAATCAGGACAGGGGTGGTGGTGGTGGTGGGGGGGTAATAGGAGCCTATATAAGAGAAAGACCCCAAAATCGGGACTGTCCCTATAAAATCGGGGCATCTGGTCACCCTAAGCAGAAAAAAAGTTTGAAAACCACTGGCCTAGGCCACACACACAAGCTAGATCTCATCTGTTACAATACTGCGGGAAAGCAGCACCCTCTAGAGGCAACTCACAGGCACAATCAGCCAGAACTTCATGCAGGACATTAACTCAGTTTTGGGAGTTTTCAAACTCACACATGCCTAGAGTGACCCACGTAGAAGGCTGTGTAGAGACTTCACTTGTGCACTCTGGCAGAACATCCAATTCCGTTTTAAGAGCATCACTGCACCATTTCCCCCTGTGCACGAGCAGGGCAACCTCTATTTACAACCAAATTTCTATTTCCAACTGGTATGACTGGTAGATAGACGTTGTCTTAGACGAGCAAGGATTTGATTATATCCCTGTGACAAAGGAAGCCCTTGTCCTCTAGCACATAGCGGATGGTTCTCTGAGATCCCCTCTCCAATAGACTAAATACTGAAGAGGTGCGCTCGAGGGCCAACTCCCACAGAAGTTGATAAAGGTGCTGAGGCGCCTGTAGGATCAAATCCCTGATTTTTCACAGCTCCGACTGACTCATTGAAGTTGTGGGTCTTCAGCAACTCTGAAAAGCCAGGCCCCAGAGACCTGAAGCTGGGAGTGGGGGGGGGGTGAAGGAGCTAGCTACAGTCCAAGGGCCAGTCTGAGCTGTATTTACTCATTTTCCTTTGACTGCTGCAGGACCATAACGCTGAACTGTGGGAGTCTCTAGTCATCCATCCACACCAGTAGCTCAGTCTGTTCCACTCAGTGACCCCCCCCCCATTGTATGACAGAAAGGAGTATTGGGATACAACCCCCACCCCCCTATGAAATGTGGTGTGATGCACTGACACTTGTTCATGCCCTCCCATTTGAGAGCCCATGAACTAGGGAGACAGAAGCACAAGCAAGTTTTAAATGGCCATGCGCTCCACCCCCCTGCCAAAATAGGAAATATATCTGCATAAGTTGGGTGCAGCCCCTCAGGCTCCTGGCAGGTTGATAATGCCGTCCTAAGTATCCATTTGGGCCACCCATTTTTTTCCAGGACTATTAGACCAGAGGAAGGATGGCCCAGTGGTTAGGGCATTAGGCTAGTACTTTCAAGACCTGTGTTCGATTCCTTCCTCCAACCCATAATTCCTTGTGTGATCTTGGGCAAGTCACTTAGGCTCACTGTGCCTCAGTTGCCCATCTGTATAACAGGGATGATCGCGCTGCCTCCCTGGCAGGGAGGGCAAATACATTAGTAAGGGCGAGGTGCTCAGATAGTAACAGGGGCCAAGTGACGCTTTTTAGAAGCTCTAGAAAACAGCAGCCACCCTACCCACCTACACTGTGCAAACTCTGGTAACATTTCAAGATTATTTCTTGATACAACACTTTTTTTTTGGTAGTCAGTACAAAGAACTTCTAACAGGGAGAAGCGGTTAGCAACCAGCACCCAACACATAAATACAACATAATTTATTGTGTCTGTTTCACAGAATGATAGTGGTATGTGTTAGAAACAGTGTCCAGGACGTAGCACGAGACGTGACTCACATAAGTACAAAGACTCAGACCACAGGACTGTTTCCTTAGAGGAAAGTGGCTAATGGTAGCAACTTGGTCCCTGCTCACAAAAAAATCTTATTTTCCCACCCACCCACCTCCCACCCTTCACCCCAAATCCAAGGCAGTCCCTCCTTTATCACACAGAGAAATCAGTGTTCTAAAGTCTCTGCATTAGGAAGTTACAGGCCGAAGTTAAACTCCCCCAGGCAGTACGCAAGCCAGCGGACTGTGGCTCTGCACTAGAGACTTTGTCTATTAAGGTAGACGGCTGGAAGAAAGGGAGTGGGAAATGATGTTCAGGAAGAGAAGGCGGAGGGCGTAGGACACTTACAGAAGTTAAAGAGGGCCAAGCCAGGGCCAGTAAATGAAGTCCAGGACAGTGTGACATCTGCAAAGATCCCACAGCCTCACTAGCACTACGATTTGTCTGGGGATAGTGATTTGGTCTCTGGAGTGGCAGAACTTGGCTTCTCTTTGATACTCAAGCTGAAACAGACAGAGGGCTTCCATCGCCGGGTGGAGATACATCTCACGCAGTTCTGCAGCAACTCGCAGTCCATGGGCCAAATGCAGTCACTCACCTATCCAATAGGTAACACTCCCTCCCAACTAGCCGTCTTTGCTTGGCTCAAGATGGAGAACTGCACTCTGGGACCTGGAGGCCTCCTTACAGGAAAGAGTGACCTCAATTTGCTTCATTTTAAATCAGATTAGCTATAGACTTTGGGCTTCAAGAAAGTTGCCCAAGCAGCCCTTGGACAGGCTAAAAGTTGGTGTGCCTGGAAAAAACTCCGCTAGCTTCTGTCCCGGCAGCCTTCCGTGGCCTCACCCCTCATATCTCCTTTCAGTAGGAGAAGCAGAAGTATTTTAACTCCTTCTTCCCCCTCAAGCTCCACCCTCCCATCAATAGAACCTACAACTAGGTGGAGAAAGACCGCTAGAAGTGGTAACAGGAAAGTCTGGTGAAATCTATCCAGGTATATTCGTGCCCCAGCATAGAGAGCACCCTAATATAGCAACTCTGCCCTCGACACAATGTGCTTTGAAAGGTGGAAACCTTCGTATTCTCCTGCTTTAGAACTAGGAAGCAGGCGTTCATGAGCAATGACCTCAAAAGCTTAGAGGAATAAACAGAGTGAGATTAGCATCGATTTCCCCAAGCAGTGAAAGGTGTGGTCTAGCTGAGACGTCAGAGAAAGGAACAGAAAACATTTTCAGAGAGAAAGGCCTAATCATGGAGTGAAAGGCAGTTCGACACAAGGGCTGGAGAAGTGTGCAAGAAGCCACGTCTATATGCAGATTTCAGTTATAGTTAATTCTCAGCTAGTGGAATAGCTGCCCTAACAAAGCACTTCCTACCCTACCTTCAGGATGCAGGTAAACCTTGCTTCCCCGCAGCCAGTACAGCCAGTGCCATGCACTGCTACGGTCTCAAGACCAGCTCCACGCCCTGGCTAGGTTGAAAGCAAGGCCACCTGAAAAAACACTTGAAGCAACAAAGTCTACAGTCGGACCGGGCTTAGTTAGGGCCAGCCAACAAGGCGGCCAGTGAGATGAAACATCAGGTGGTTTTCTCATAATGCTCATTCCCCCCCTCTAAAAAAAACTGACGAAAAATGATGCATTTCCATCTAGTGGCAAACAATTACAGAAATTACCATAAAAACTAGTTATCTAAGGCATCTTTAAAAAAATATTTCTGCAGTCTCCATTTTAAGTTGAAAGCTCAATAAAAATATATTTCTATGAAATGTCTCTGATCGTCCCTTGAGCGGCATCTCCGGTGCAGTGATGGGGTTCAGCAGTCCTGAGGAGGCTTGGCCTGGGTGAGGGCAGGAAGGTTCAGAGCTCAGTGGCACATCCGGGAGGTCATTTCCTTCTATCAAAGGA